>NC_069500.1:810842527-811067527 GCF_027579735.1 Bombina bombina | reverse complement strand
TTAAAATTGCCTGCTCTATCTGAATCATGAAATTCTTCCAGGATAGGACATGCCCATTTCCCACAAAGGGAAATAAGACATTTAGCACAATTTTAAATAAAGCTCAAATTTGTATTTGCAAGAAATCTGGAGTTGGGCAGTTTACAATAAAAGTTAGAGGATTTATCTACTGAACAACCAAGGGCGAGCCTACCTACCTGCTTTCCAACAAAAAAAGATACCAAGGGACCCAAGTAAATTTGAAAACAGTTTACAATTTTAAATTTAATTCAATCTATAAAAGTTTAAGGGACACGAGACCCAAATTTTTTTAACACAGATTTAGCCCTGAGTGACTATTGCATGTACATTTATTTGGGTCCTATCAGTGGGAGGTATAGCTCCTGAACATTTATTATTTCATGTGGATTCCATTTTCCATATCATCTTCAAGCCAGAACTATACTATTGGGGATTTTCTTTTCTGTCGAGTACGAATTTACGTCTGTTTGTAGGATGTTGACCAGCTGGGAGAATGCACAAAATGAACAAAGATTTTTATTTTGGGGAAAAACATCAGTTATAACTAAAATGTAAATTCCATTTGCTATTTTTTGTCCAGCAGGCGTCACACTAATTTAGCCACATTGGCTTGGATTAATTTATTCTACTTATATAACCATGTGTGATGTGTTTATGTACAATTATTTAGCAAACTTAAATGTTTTCTATTTATCCTCTGTTTTGAGTATACTTACTCCCAATATATGCGGTTTACCAATTTCTTAAAATCAGTGATTTTTTAAAATTTAAAAAAAAAAAAAAAAAAAAAAAAAAAAGTCAAACCTTTAAGGCACTGCTTGCAAAAAGTGATTTCAAACGTGCTCATGTTAGGATCACTGTTGCCTAAATTGATTATTCTATTTGCCATAACGTCTGCTCATTCTATAAGGATCTATACCTTTTCAATTATGTTTAAATCTTCAAAACCATCTACTGTTATCTGTCAAATATTTTTCCACAGAATAGACTTTAGCAACCTTTTCGATGTGCCTGATAGACATCATACGTTACATGTACGTTGCTCGTGTGTCTCAACAGAAACACCTTAAATCGCAAACCATTGTACTAAAGATAATCTGCATATTAAAAAGTAATAACTTCTGCTGAACCTTTGCATAGCGCAGATTTAAAGTTAAAGGGACATTATACACTCATTTTTGTCTTTGCATAAATGTTTTGTAGATGATCTATTTATATAGCCCATAAAGGTTTTTTTTTGTTTTTTTAAATGTATAGTTTTGCTTATTTTTTAATAACATTGCTCCGATTTTCAGACACCTAACCAAGCCCCAAAGTTTTATGTGAATACTGTCAGCTACCTTCTCCAGCTTGCTCCTGTTTGTGTAAAGGGTCTTTTCATATGCAAAAGAAGGAGGGGGGAGGAGTGTCTTATTTCCCACTTGCAGTGGGCTTTCCAGCTACCTTTTCAACAGAGCTAAACTGAGAGCTTCTAAGTAAGTTTTTAAACAGTTTTATACTGGATTTTTATATCAGTATCTGTGCATCTTATTCTTCATATAGTAGTGTCTATTACATGCAGTTATATGAAAATGAGTGTATACTGTCCCTTTGAGTATGATGGGTAATAATATGTAACATTTTATAGAAAATGTATCTCTTACCATTTCCTGACTTATCCCCTCTGGATTGCAGTTCAAATTTAATGTTGATGAATCCCTTCCAATATCTTCACAATATAAAGAACGGGGGGGGGGGGGGGGAGAAACACACCACCACATTATTAGAATGAATGCTTAGAATAATACAAAGCCTAAAGTTTTAGTCTGTAATTGTGTGCTTGTTTTTATGCAATGGATGAATGAATAAGCGATCTAAATTTGAAGTTTCTTACATTAATCAATGCATGAAGAAATTTGGCAGAGGTTACCAAGATTCTCATTGAAATGGCCAGTGGTTCAGCAATAGGTTTGAATAACTAATGAAACGATATACACTCCCATCTTTCAAGAAACAGGCCGATACATTGTCCATTTGTATTCCTGGAATATCATCAAGGTGTTCAAATCAGGTCAGGGAAGATGTAAAACAAATCCTGAATTAAAAATAAATCAATACATTAGAGCCAAACTAGTACTGTTCTTTAAGTTGCAGTAAGAATTATTTCTAAATGAATCAAGACTAGAGTACAATAAAGCTAATATTTGTGTTTCACTGTATGACAGAGAATATAGTTTTAAACAATTTTCAAACTTACGGCAATTATCAAATTTGCTTCATTGGCTTGGTATCCTTTGTTGAAGGAGCAGTAATGCACTACTGGGAGCTAGCGGAACATATCAATATGAGCAATTAGCAAGAGAAATGTTATAATGTGGGGGAAAAAATTAGGCATGTGCATTTGGATCATTCGTGATGAGCTGAATGCTGTGGCAGCTCGTGGCATTCGTCTCTTTTCGGAGCCAGATTTCTTCTTGTGAAAGTGTAACACTCTGGATTTGCACAGATCTCAAGTGTGTTAGAACTTTAATAAGAAGGAATCTGTCTCAGAAAAGAGACCAATGCCGTGAGCGGTCGCCTTCGTTTGTATTTAGACCATCACGAATGATACAAATGCACATGCCTAACATACATACAAAATATACTTAAAAAGGGACATTATAGTCAAAATTAAACTTTCATGGTCCAGATAGGGCATGTCATTTTAAACAACTTTCCAATTTACTTTTGTCATCAAATTTGCTTTGTTCTCTTGGTATTCTTTGATGAAATCTAGACCTAGGTAGGCTCATATTTAATTGCTAAGCCCTTGAAGGCCGCCTCTTAAATTAGTGTAGTTTGAGAATCTTTCACAGTTTAGACAGTGCTAGTTCACGGTTGCCATATTTGATAACATTGTGCTCACTCCCATGGAGTTTTGAATGAGTCTGCACTGATTGGCTAAAATGCAAGTCTGTCAAAAGAACTGAGATAAGGGGCAGTCTGCAGAGGCAAAAAGTATATTAATATAACCGTGTTGGGGAATGGGTAATAAAGGGATTATCTATATTTTTAAGCAAACATTCTGGATTAGACTGTCCCTTTAACATCCTACTTCAGGCAACAAAGAGGTTTCTTTAGATAATATAAAATAAAAAGTTACAAAAAGCAGTAGTAGACATTTTAGCCCCCAAAAGGTAACTCCGTAGTAAGCAATAGTAATAAAACACATGTTTCTCTGTATAATGATTTTGAGGATAGATGGATCTGCACTAATAAAAGGCTCCCTTGCATTAGGATTGTACACATTCTGCATATGTCTATATGAGCCCCCCCAGTACTACTGCACCAACAACAGTTCCATCTCTGATAGCAACTGACCCAACACAACTGATTAAACAAAATAGGCAAGTTCTTCTCAGCAGACTCAAGCCAGCAGATTAGCCTATGAGACAATTTAGTGACATTGTGCAGCTACCTCTCAAATAACCAGCTATGTTCTGCTCGAGAGTGACTTGATATATGTATTTAAACCCACTGCAGAGGTTAATAAGACATGAAAGTGAATGTTAACTTCTATGAATGCAATTGTAAGATTTAAGTTTACTTCTCTTGTCAAATTTACTTTGTGCTTTTGGTGTCCTTTGTTTTAAAGCATAACCAGGTATGCTCAGCATCAGCAATGCACTACATGATTGCCATGTGCAAATGCCTCTTGTCATTGGCTCATCAAGTGTGCAGCTAGCTCCCAGTAGTGCATTTCTGCTCTAAAGCTAATTGTAACTATGCGTTTCCCTTTTGCAGAAATTAGTATTTTATTATTGCTTGCATACAACATAGCATTTTCTTTTTACAGTTTTAGGTCTATAAAGGAAAGATAACTAGGTTCACTAATGCAAACAAATATCTGCTGTAACAAGTGAGTTAGAGCATGTCATATGTGCCCTGCAATGCACCTTTGACTGGGAACACTGATACAGAAGAAGCTACCATTATTTAGTGTTGATGGCTTTACCATTTAAATTGAAATGTCAATCAAAGTACTGTAAAGATAGCGCCTTCAATCAAACAAATAATCCCTAATAAAAATAAAAGTGGGGTTCTGAAGACTTAACTGAAGAAAGAAAGGCATCCCTTCTGCTCTTTCTAAATATAAACTGACAGAAGACTATGAATTTGGTACATAAACAGCTGAACTGTAAAGTCGATCACAGAAACACAATTAAAGGAATATGAAACTTTATTTTTATTTTCCAGAGAAGAGCATGCAATTATAAAAACAACTTTCGAATTTACACTGATGAGTCACAACCAATGATATGACTCCTTTGAGAGACACGCCTTACCGGGACTGTTTAAAAGACTGAAGTGACGTCACTCCAAACATCCTCTTGAGAAAGTCAGGTCGTAGCCTGAGGAAACGCGTCGAGGCGGCACAAAAGGAACTTCTCCCAGCTTCTCTGTTACCAATGCCATCTGGAGTATCCCTCGGCATAAGCTGAATTCTCACACGGCGATCCGGAAGCCGTTTTGGGGATTGTGAGCTACGAGGTGACGGACATCACACCCCTGACATTTGGTGATACAATCTGGGATTTGTTTATTGTGCCTTTTAACTTTGTAACACTGTACGTGCGATTTACACATTTTTTATTGTTTGATATTAAATGATTTTACACTTAGAGTGGGTTGCGCTCTGTGTTTTATCTTGTTTTCCAGCCACTTCCTAAGACCAGGACCGCAGCCCTGTGTCATCACTTGGAGCGGCACCCACCATTCACAACACTATTGGGAAGTATTGTTATCTTCTCTTAACTTATCTTACGAATAGTGTTTTGAGTTTTGTGTTATGCAATAACAGCACTTTATATTTCTCTGTATAGGACCATTGCTCTATTCAAATATTTATTTTATCCTTTCATTATTTATAAACTATATCTCGACTGATATACCTCATTATATATTGCTTCACTTATCAGGCAATTTCCACCTAGACTATGTACATAGTTTTTTTGATTCATAATTAGCCTTTTACAGAGAAGCGCTGCTTTTTTGGGTTTCACCTATTTTTGTTTGTATTACAACTTTCGAATTTACTTCTATTTTCAACAAAAGATACAAAAAGAATAAAGAAAAATTGATCAGTAGGGACGTAAGCTTAGGAGCCGGCCCATTTCTGAAACACTATATTGCAGCAGTTTTGCAAGAATGTTATCAATTTGCAAGAGCTCTAGAGGGCAGACTATATCCTGCCATATAGTGATCCAGATGCCTACCTAGGTATCTCTTCAACACAGAATAATCATGGGAATTAAGCAGATTTGATAAAAGTAGTAAATTGGTAAGTTTTTAAAATGGTCTGCTCTGTCTGAATCACAATTTAATTTGTTTTGTTCATACCCCTTTAATGCACTAATGGAAAATATACACATTTCAATGATTCGTTTCATCTTTTTCAAAAGCAGTCAAAATATTTTCATAAAAAAGCTGTGTATTTGTGAAATATTTCATTCTGCCCTGTCAGAAGAATCTCTTTTTCCCCTGATATATAGTCAAGAAGCCTGAAGACAAATGCAACGGAGAGCTAACAGGGTATAGCTGCAGAATCTACAGACAAATTGCTTGTTTGCAGTCTCTTCCACCAGTCCTATTTCGGAACCTCAATACTCCCAGAAAGTTTCCTGTATTAACCTCCATATTAAGGAGCAGATTTTCCAGATGACTTATCTGGTAGCCTATTAAATACTGTAGATGTGCAATGTAAAAAATTGGCTACTTTCAGCTCTTTGCATCAACCACAATACATATTTATTACATTAGTTCAAATAGATGCCCGATGGTTTACAATCTCATAATTTGCAGCACCGACAACTTTGAAAACAATGTACACCTTATTTGTGCCGTCATCTCCCATGCCATTAAAGTGATGGTAAACTCTCCCCTTTTTAAAATCAGATCTGGAATGTAAGCGTTATTTTAGATGGAGTTTAATTAATCATGTGCAATGAAGATGCGCTATAACTTAGTTATTAATATAGATATGAAATTCAAATACCCCACGTTACACCACCCACTTCAAAAGTCAATTTTCCTGTCAGCTAAATGATTGCATTACCCTCCAATCAATGCTCTAGCTACAACAAAAGTGCCATATGGGGAGAGCGCTGATTGGACAACAATTCAATCTGTTAGCTCACAGAAAAATTTACTTTTGAAGTGGGCGGAGGAGCATGCAGTATTTGAATTTCATATCTATATTAAAAAGCATGTTATACTGCATCTTCATTACAGCTAATGAATTAAACTTCATCTAAAATAGCGCTTACATTCCAGATCTGATTTTAAAAAGGGGAGAGTTTACCATCACTTTAAGAGACAAACATTTTGGGTTTCACTGTATGATGGAGAATATAATTTTAAACAATTTTCCAATTTACGGTAATTGACAAGAGAAATGTGCAGCCACCAACCACCAGTTGGCTCCAAGTTGTGCATTGCTGCTACTGAGCCAACCTAGGTATACTTTATTTTGTTAATTAAATTTTTATTAAGGCTTAAATTCAAGTCAGTGCAGACAATACAATCATATGCTACTTTTTCACAACTCTTGAATCGTAAATGCCACTCTGGTCTCAGAGGGGCACTCATGGGCCTTATTAACCAGGTGGAATAGTAAACAAACTAAAAATGAGCATATTGGGACTCTATAAAATAAAACTAAAGAAACTAAGTGCAATCAAGAAATTTGCTGCCAAAAAAAAGGGACTTTTATTTGCATTATAGGTCTTTGAAGATTGTGTTATACCAAAATTATAGCATTTAATTTAGTGCAATAAACTGTCTATTAATGATGGGCGAATGTTTTACAACATATGAAAATTTAAACTAATTTTAAACATATTCGTTACGAATTTTTTGCACAACATTTTAACATTCATTTTATGTGATAGTATATTTAATTCCATCTTTAAATGGAATATTTGATTTTAATTGTTCTAATAATTCAATTCAAATTAAACAATCAAATTCAAAAATTCAAATCTGTCTGTATCTATGTGTGTGTTTAATAGTATTCCTAATGCTCTCTTTAAATGTAATATTCCAATTATGCAAAATTCGAAAAATTCAAATTGATATATTTGTATATTTTATTTATCAATTCCCTACCACATGAACTATTGAACTTCTGAATAGTATTTGTTAAAATCGAATGTTACATTCGAAATTTCGAATGTGGATAATTGGAATTCATTATGAACATTTGAAATTGAAAGTAAAATTTGATTCCTGAATTTTAATTCTTCTCAACATTCTACCAAACGAATTACTTTTTCGGCACATTCACCCATCCCTACTGTATATCAAACTTCTCACTAAGCAATAAATGACTAGTTAATAAACGGTATGGTATGAGGAGCAAAAAAAGAGATACTAATCTCAGGTAGTGTCAAAATATTTACAGTTAAGGTTCTATCTGCTATATATTGACAGCAGATCTTCAGGTTAACTACTATATAAAAACAGATATACTTCTCAGATATGAGTGTGTCTACACCTCCTAGTGCCGGCCAGAGGGGACAAGACTTCTCACCACCATCTGAGAACAAACAAGAGAGTCCAGGATTTCCTTTGAATAACCTAACGACACCCTAAGAAGGGGATCTACAAACTGATTTGGATACTTGGAGGTCTACCTACAAAGGCACAGAGAAATCACCAACTTTACCCACGAAAGAGCGAACACATTACCTCATATGACTGGGGTAAAAGCTGGTAAGCAGGAAACACTTCACGCTATTACATTGAGAAGTTATAATTGGGATAAAGAACAATATCTCATCTGCATAATACCATATTTTAAAATACCATCTATAAATTATTGAAAAGGAACATATTCATAATGCTGAAAGTAATTGTTTTAGCTGAGCGCCTAACTACCATTATTGAACTCTCTTTTTTATATATATTATATATATATATATTATATATATATATATATATATATATATATATATATATATATATATATATATATATATATATATATATATATATATATATATATATATATTTATATATATTTATTAATAGGGGGGAGACTCTTTATTAGGAACTTTTTTACAAAATTATTTTAAAATTTAAAAAATATTGGAAGGGTTTGTTCAGAACTCAAATATTTATTCAGTGGTTCAAAAAGCTCAGTTTTTTAGGACATATTTCCACAAGCATAAACAAACAAAACCAAAAATTTAGATTTTAACAATTTTAACATGGAATTAAATTATGTGCAGGCTGGAGTGGGAATTTGACATGGAGTAATGTTAAAAATAATTTCCATCAATTCATAACAGATCGCATTAGCAAAAACATTAAGGAATGCTTTTCATTTGTTTCTTTATAAAATATATCTTTGGGACTTTAGTGGGACTGTCACCCAAATGTAACAGTATTTACAGCACTGATGCCCTATGGCTAGGCAAGAGGAATGTTCATTGTAACAGAATGTGTTCAATCCAAAACAGACCTAACCATTCTATCAAGAACACTGATGTTTGGCTTAATATACATTTTCATTTTAAATAGGACATGGTCTCTTTAAATTTATATATTTTTTGTTGTTTTATTGCATCTTCAGCTAAGAAGAAATATTCCCAAATCCTGAATAGTTGGTTATCCCTAGGAAAACTTTTTTGTTCTGAAATGAAATCCAGGTAACGCTTAATCCAAAACAGGAGTGTATCTCAGCATTACCAAAAAGGTGATAGGATTAAAGGGATACTGAACCCAATTTTTTTCTTTCGTGATTCAGAGAGCATTAAATTTTAAGCAACTTTCTACTTTACTCCTATTAATTTTTCTTCATATCTTTTTTTGAAAAAGAATGCATCTAAGCTTTTTTTTTTTTTTTTTTTATTTGAATTTTTATTGAGGACAAAAAAAGCGAAATATACAACATGTATAAAATAATCAGTGTACAAACTATTCATTTCACAGCATAAACATTTTTATAACTAGAAACTTTAGTCCTCATTTTTTCCCCTTGTATCAATATATTGGGACACTCTTGGACCCATCAGGTGCTCTTATCATAGTCCAGGGGTTATTGTAACGTAAAAAATAAAAAACTTTAACAGAAAAAAAAAAAAAACGCATCTAATAGCCGATCATGTCAAATAAATTCTAGACAAGGTGATGCATAGATGCTAATGCCAGAGCTGAACATGTTAAACATAAATAAAGTATGGACACACTACAATGATCCGGGATCAATTTATAAAAACTTATTGATGTGAGCAAGGTATTCAGGGACTGCCCATACAGCGGTTTTGAGAGAGAATATGGAGCAACGACTGCAATAAGGCTTACTACATTTTCATGTTTAAACTAACTAGTAAGCTTCAACTAGAAATGTGTGTTTGGGTAGGTTATTGTTTTATTGAGTAGTATGTGTTGGAAGGTGTCAATTAAGATAGCACTCTATATATAATATGTATTATATGCCCATCCTGTAGCCCCGGCCGCGGACCACCAGACAAGGCGCTAATAAAGAGTCAACACTCAAACAACAATAAATAAAATTGTGAAACCTTAGAGCTTACATCTGAATATGTTTATATTAATGACCTCCCCAGGGACCCCCACTAACCCCCAAAGGAAGCAATCGGTGACGTGCCAATATTTGCTCTAGGACTAGATCACAGAGTGACTAAGTGTAAATTTTCCCAACGTTGAAAAAGGGTTTATGCATAGACAATAAAAATTAAAGTAAACATAATATGAACTGACATTTTCTGCTTATACAATACAGCTTTCACACCTCTTATACCCAGGTAGCAGAACTTAACAGAGATAATTACACCCTTTTGCCCAATTTACAGCAAGACTATATTACCAACATGTTAACACCTACCTAAAGATTTTTCTTTTCTATGCTTTTACTATTCATACATTATGTAACTGGATCTGAGGCACTATGTAGTTATAAACATTAGGTGTTTAAATAAACAAGGTATGAGCGAACATTTCTGTTTGTGCAATTCAACTTAAACACACAGGCAACAACATTTTACCTTACTAAAAACCTCTACCATTCGCACAAAACAGAAACTGTATTGCCAAACTAGAGTTCTAGGGTACTCCAATCAATTCTCTTTTTACAGTGGTTACCAAATAGTCTCTCTTTCTGTTCATGGAGCACTCCCAAAATGGGGGCTTATACTTAGATTCTGGGGCATGTGCGATTGCTTTAAAATTGGTGCAGTTTCCTGATGGTACTATGCGGTAAAAATATTTTACTGCCGAAGTTGTCTTCAGCAGGCTCCGGTTCCATTTCAGGCTGCATGGTATGGGGGGGGTCTCCGTCTTGCAGCATGTATTCTAAGGCGGTTTCTACAGGATCGCCGGGAAGCAGGGAGTTAAAAGGTTCTGACTTCATAGTTCCCCCGGGGCTCCCCACCAAACCCCAAGGCATTTGTGACAACTCCAAGTTATGTCCCGTCTGACTATAGAAACGTGGTTTCTCCAGATGAGCTCTACCTGCTTCCCCCCATATCATAGTCATGTCCTCTGCCACAGAGGTCTGTAGTTTTCATCTGTTCAGGCGCCATCTTGATCTGGTGGTGAAGCTGCAGCGTAGGCTCTCGCTGATTGAAGAGATAAGCAGCTTTTAGTATGTTCTTGCTGTTATTGAACATTGGCATATGGTTTTTAACCTGTCTCATTGGTTCTGGCGATGTTTTCTGAATACAGGCCAGCTGTGGCAACTTCCCCTCAACCTGCGTGTCACTCTCAATGGCCTTATCAAAATTTGTGCGCAGGTCAGGTCCCGGAGTTGTGGATTGCTGCGCTGTGTTCACTTCTACCCTAGTGATGGGCGCTCTTTCCAGAAGAAGTTGTAGTTGGCTTTCGGATAGTGCTCTCTCTATTAATGGTTGAAACAATGCTTCTAGCCTAATGAGCATTATGTCCCACTTGTCGAGAGAGTTCTCAACCCACATGATGCCGGTTTGAATTATTGTCCTTATTTGTTGCGGCTGAGCTGCTGAGGGATGTGTTTTTTAGTGATAGCAATGGCTAATGCCTTAGTCAATCCAGCGCGCCAAAACTGAGCAGAGATGCGATCAGCTCTGGACAAACACCCCGGGTAAACCGGGGGGGAGGCGCCGCCTGTGAATTTGCTGCCGCTTCAGGCCTCAGGTGTCCTGTTCCGTCTCTGGGTTCATAAATACAACAATCTTTGCATAATTTGTGTTGTAGACCTTGTAAGATCACGAAGCCAGTCGTGATAGCACTCAAAGTTGTAGGTATCGAGCAATAACCGGCAGATTATAAACTCCTCACCCGGAGCTCTGGAAAGGTGCGACTGCTCAGAGTCGCTACTTGGACACGCCCCCCTAAGCTTTTTTTTGTTAAGAACTATGGACAGCACTTTTTTTAATTGGTGGATGAATTTATCCACCAATCAGCAAGAACAAACCAGGTTGTTCACCAAAAATGGGCCGGTATCTAAACTTGCATTTCAAATAAAGATATCAAGAGAATGAATAAAATTTGATAATAGGAGTAAATTAGAAAGTTGCTTAAAATTCCATGCTCTATCTGAATCACAAAAGGAAAAAAAAAAACTTGGGTTCAGTGTCCCTTTAAAAGCTGGAAAAATTCCCACCCAGTTTATTAAAAGGGACATGTTACCTAAATGTTTTATTACTTAAAAGTGACAGCTAGAAAATCAATGTTTTAAAAAAAATAAAAAAAAATTTCAGTAGCTACATCTCATTGTAAAGCACGGACGGGGAAGCTTGGCACTCCTGATGTTTCAGAACTACATTACCTATGATGATGCTTAGGCACTCTGAAGTCCAGTTAAGCATAATGGGAGATTTAGTTCTGAAACATCTGGAGGGCCAAGGTTCCCCATCCCTGCTGTAAATGGACAGTAAGAATCCAATTAGGGTGCTTGCAAGGGATCAGTCAAAGTCACTTTAATTCTCTCAGTTTAAGCAAGTTTACTGTGAAATTTTGCAAGATTTTGGTGACATCTGACAGCACAGTAAAGCAAATATTAAACTTAGCACTGATTAAGCCGAATGGCTTTTTTTCCCCATGCAAAAAACAGTAAAAACAGTAGCTCTGTATTATGGGACAATTACTCTGGTGAGCTGAAGAAATCTTGATATAAATTTTCATTTTCTACATTGTTTTCCCCCCATTTTACAGTTATGCAGTGTCACTTGTAAGTGATTTAGCATATATGAGTAACAGGTTTCTTTAACCGCCTTCCTGCTTGTGATGACAAATGGTCATCTGCACTTTGCTTTAAGTGTACCACCTGTTGTCACACAGGGGATGGTTCAGAGCTTATCCTGGCCCCCTCTGCACTTATCCTCACATCCCTGATGGTTTAGTGGTGGGAGAATTCGGTGATCCCAGTGATGTGACAATGCCCATGCATAGTGAGGTCACCAGGCCCCAGAAACCTAGGAAGTGTTGGGTTTCTGCAGAGGGCTTAAGGGAGCTGGGTGAAGGGGTATAGATATGCAAACCCCTCTATTTGAGCTCCCATGAGCCATAGAAACCCCAAGAATCTAATTTGAAAGGCAGGCAATCCATCGCTCTTAAACTGTGGGTAACTTGGGCATAAAAGCTAAAGCACATTATTAACAACAATAAAAAAAAATAAAAAAAAAGGAGGAGGGGGTCTCTACGGGACTAACAGCTCAGACATCTTTAGGTTTCTTCCCTAAGAGAGAAATTAAATGCTTTTTATCCCGAGCATGGTTAGTATTTAATTTAATGTTTTAACAGTATTCTCTGTTCATCCTTCATTTACATTTGGAATGATTCAGATTTACTTTTGCCTTCAATTAGTATAAATTGATTTGGAAAGATTCAAATTTGTAGAGAGTACATGATTATGGGTACATTAGTATGAGTACATTAGTATATCAGGGCATCCAAGGATATTTTCAATCAGTGGCAAAACTAAATCAAAAGGTGGCCAGTGGTAACCACATTAAATATTCATTGATATAAAATGGTTTTACCCATCAACTACTGAGTCACTATTTTCCTAGAAATACGAGCCAATGAGAATTTAGATAAAATAGCTCACTTCAGCCACCTTATACTAGTTATTTACACGAGATCTCAAATCATATGCATGCCCTGAACTCTCATTAGGCAGTTATGTGCATGTGTTAGACTTCAGAACAAATATACAGTGCCTGGCGCACTTTATCCCTGCTATATGCTCAGATTAGGCCCCTGCAGCTGCACCATATATCTGATATATTCCCAAATTAGTTCTCAGATCAGATGCATAGTTCCTACACCACCCTCTTATACCAGATAGATTCACAAATTTTACCTCAGATCGCATGTATACCCCCCCCCAAAGCCTTCTATAGTCCTACTTTAGACTTCAGTTCTGTTGCATTTCCCCTGCAGTCCAGTCATGACAACTATATGCAAAAAATGGACCACAGATCAGATGTATCTCACCTAAAGCCTTTTATATTCTGCAGTGTTTTATTCAACTGGAGATTGGAAAGGGGCACAACCAGAGCCCCATGTTAATCCCAGCAATAGCAGAATATGGTTAAAAATAGTGGGCCAACAAAAAAAATGGAAAACGTGTCCAACTCCTTTAGTATCAGAATGGGCACCTTATGTTACACACACACTTTACTAATGGAAACATAAATGTTATCACCAAAAGGGGGGATATTCCTGGTTTGTGGTCAGACTCCCTGATCTTGCAGGCCCTAATGTTTCTGCACAGGCTGTTCAACCCCTACCTAATAATTAGTGCGAATCCCTCCAAACTGGATTGAAGTGAACGTAAAAACAAAATTAAAAACTTTCATGATTAAGTTAGTGCATGCAATGTTTAAACAACTTTTCAATTTACTTATATTGCCAAATTTGCTTTGTACTCTTGAAAAGCATCTAAACTTACATTCTTGCATTTCAAATAAAGATGCCAAGAGAATAAAGAAAATTTGATAATAGGAGTAAATTAGAAAGTTGCTTAAAATTTTATGCTCTATCTGAATCATGAAAGAAAAGTGTTTGGTTCAGTGTCCCTTTAAAGTACTAGACAAATGTCCCCTGCAGGGTATTTAAAGCAAAATTCTTACTAGATGTTAATTCTTTAATGTTGTTTGTGTTTTGGTGGTTTAAAATGTGCATTTTTCATTATTTTTTTCTTTTCTCCAAATGGGATAGGGCTTGCAGGTGTTCAATGGAAGAGACTCAGGAGTGAAATGGGCAGGGCCAAGGTTGTTCATATGACTGTCTAAGTAGTGGGAAGGATATTGACAACCCTGTAACATGTAGAACTGTTGAAAACTCTACTTGCATATTTTTTTCAAAGAATGTTTTTCAAATAAGTTTGCTTTAATAGATACAGTCATCAACAACTTAAGTTTATACTCCAACGCCACCAAATATGTTAAAGGGATGCGATTCAGATAACAGTACAACGTTTTAAGAGTTTTCAATTTATTTCTTTATCAAAGTAGTTTTGTTCACTTGGTATACTTTGTTGATGGGCATACCTAGGTAGGCATAGGCGTGCATGTGTTTGAGAACTATATGGCAGCAGCATTTGCTATATAGTGCTCAACAATATATATTACAAACATTGCTGTCACACAGTGCTCAAGACACACCTGAGTATGGTTTTCAGGTCTCCAACAATTTTACACATTTTATTTGAAAGTTTTCTATTATGCAATAGAAAGCACAGTGTTTACACAAAAAATAGTTTTATGCAAAAATGGTAAGCACACTATTTTAAAACCAAACTGATACTTCAGTATTGGTGTTAGCCTGGCTATTAAAGGGATACTAAACCCAAAATTTATTTTTTCATGATTCAGATTTAAAGGGACAGTCTAGTCCAAAACAAACTCATTCAGATAGTGCATGTAATTTTAAACAATTTTCCAATTTACTTCTATCACCAATTTTGTTATTCTTAGTTTAAAGCTAAATCTAGGAGATTCATATGCTAATTTCTAAGCCCTTGAAGGCCGCCTCTTAGCTCAGGGAATCTTGACAGTTTTTCACCACTAGAGGATGTTAGTTCATGCGTTTCAAATAGATAACACTGTGCTCACGCACGTGGAGTTCCTACTAGCCCGCACTGATGGTTAAAATGCAAGTCTGTTAGAAGAACTGAAATAAGGGGCAGTTTACAGAGGCTCAGCTACAAGGTAATCACAGAGGAATTAAAAAAAACAAAAAAAAACCATCAATATAACCGTGTTAGCTATGCAAAACTAGGGAATGGGTAATAAGTAATTATCTCTTAAAACAAACATTCTAGTGTAGACTATCCCTTTAAGCAACTTTCTCGTTTGCTAATTAATTTTTCTTTGTTCTCTTTCAATCTTTATTTTAAAAGCACGAATGTAAAGCTCTGGAGCCAGCCCATTTTAGGTTCAGCACCCTGGATAGTGCTTGCTTATTGGTGGCTACATTTAGCAAACCAATAAGCAAACATAACCAAAAATGGGTCAGCTCCTGCTTTTTAAAGATAGCAAGAGAACGAAAAAAAAATTGGTAAAAATAAATTAGAAAGTTGCATGCTCTATCTGAATCATTAAAGATAAAAGCAAGAGGTGTTTAACCTTTCATATAATACATTTTATTTTAAAAAAGCAATGCTTTAGAAAACACGAATATTTATGTACTGAAGTTTGAAGATGTATTTGTTTTCTTTTTTGTTCACATCTAAAAGTACATTTTACCATAAATTACAATTTAATTTAGTACAATTTAAATTAGTACTGCAACAGATACTTGTTCTTGTGCTTATAGGGTGCACCATTGTCCACCTATAGGCCTGTAGGGATGTTTCTTGTCAGCAAGTGGACTTCATTTCAACTGATGAGCTGTGCGCCGTTAGTTTCAACACTAAAACAAACCGCTTAAACATAAAAAGGGACAGTCTACACCAGAATGGTTATTCTTTAAAAAGAAATATAATCCCTTTATTACCCATTCCCCAGTTTTGCATAACCAACACAGTTATAAAAATATACTTTTTAACTCTGTGATTAACTTGTATCGAAGCCTCTGCAGACCACCCCCTTATCTCAGTTCTGCACAGAGCAGGTTAACATTTATAGGAATACAAATGTCAAAACTGAAAGGTGCCTGGGTGCTTTTCAGTTTTAAATATAAGCATTTTTGGAATATACTTCCATTATCAAAAATGTTTCAAGTAAAAAAAGTTATTAGTGTTTTTCAGTGGCATACGCACATATGCTGTGAGGGCCAGTGCACCTGTATTCAAGCCCAGAGAGCTAGTGGTGGTGTTTGTGAAGACTTAAAGGGACAGTCAACACCAGCATTTTTGTGGTTTAAAAAGATAGATAATCCCTTTATTACCCATTCCCCAGTTTTGCACAACCAACAAAATAATAATAATAATAATAATAATAATAATAATAATAATAATAATATGTTTAACCTCTGTGATTACCTTGTATCTAAGCATATGCAAACTGACCACTTATATCAGTTCTTTTTACAGACATGCATTTTAGCCAATCAGTGCTTACTCCTAGGTAACTTCACATGCGTGAGCCCAATATTATATATATAAAACACATGAACTAATGCCCACTAGTGGTGAAAAACTGTCAAAATGCTTTCAGATTAGAAGCGACCTTCAATGTCTAAGAAATTAGCATATGAACCTCCTAGGTTTAGCTTTCAACAAAGAATACCAAAAGAGCAAAGCAAAATTGGTGATAAAAGTCAATTGGAAAGTTGTTTAAAATGACATGCCCTATTTGACTTCTGAAAGGTTATTTTGGACTTGACAGTCCCTTTAATTTGTGTCATACAAGCCACTGCTGACTATCTGAGCAGGCATGGTGTTTGAATACTGGAGCGCAGACCCTCACAGCACGTGTATGCACAACTAAAAAACAGTAAAACGCACATTTCAACTTTGACCTTTCTATCCCTTTAAATGTGGAATGTGATGTCCCTTTAAAAATGCAGCAATGTTAACATTAATAACAAATCAGGCCAGTAAAAGTAAAGAGCAGATGAGTAAGCAAGCAAAAAAAAAACGCAATCTTAACACCCTTTTATATAGTACAGAACACTCCTTCCCCACCTTGATAAAGAAGCAAATAAACAAATTGGAAGAACTATTTGATCCAGGTGTGAGAATCATGGGTGTGAACAAACTAATTTTGTATAATTGCACTGACAGAAAAAAAAAAAAAATGTCAGAAGCCTTCTGGCAATACTGAATAAGAAATAAAATATGCCAAATGCGTACAACCACATAAACAAAATGTTTTGTAAATTAACCATTTTATGCTGAGGTGTAGAAAACTATGCACACAAATACTATTCAATCTTAAGGGGAAATGTCATAGATAGATAGAGAATGCCTTTCATTTGATAAAAACAATTATATGATAGAAAAGTATTTCTTTGTATGTGTGTACTACCCTGGAATTTTTTTTTATACCACAGCATTAGCATCTGCTTGAGTGTCCTTTTGATGCCAATGAGCTGCCATGTTTAAAATAATGTGCAGTGCATATGTAAAACAAAGACACAGATGTTTGTGTGTGTATATATATATATATATATATATATATAGTCTTCCTTTGCATTTTTGTATACCAAACTTACAAAAAAAAGTTGAAAAAAAAGTGTATTCAAAGTCGAACATGCTTAAACCATTACATAAATCACAGACTAAACATTATATACAGTATCCCTTTAAAATGATGGTACATTTCAGACTTTAAGGACTAGAGGAATTTTTTCCCCATTTAGGCCAATTGTATGACATTCTAGAAACTCAGAACATTACTCTCTTGTATGGTTTTTAGTCTCTATTTGTACACAGATTTATTTCAAACTTTGTAATAGTTTAAATCTTTTAGAGAATGTTGCAACAGATTGCTTAATACTGCAGTATAAACTTTTCTTGGCAGCTAAAGGGTTGAATGCAATATAGTGTGTATATATATATATATATATATATATATATATATATATATATATATATATATATATATATACTTTTTTCACTCTTATTGAATTATGTGCCCTTACCATGAATGCATACTGAAGTATGCTTAGGCGCTTGCGCGTGTTAAATTTTTTTTTTGGGTTAGCAAAAATGTATTTGTAAGAATAATACAATAATATTGTGCGCTATTTGTTTTGCACAAAAGGTGGATTTGATACAAAAAAAATTTGTTTTTTTTTTTTATGAGGAATAAAAGCTGTAATTTTTCTTCAATATCCCCTTTATGACTCAACATTCCTAATTATTTCCTTTATTAATTTAACTTTTGGTTAAACATTGCCAATATATACTACTCACCATTAACTGAAAACTGCAGTAACATTTCCTCACTCCCCTCTTTATCCAGAATACTTAGTTTGTGGTATTGCTATTCCTTGCTATATCATTTTAGGTCATTAGTGCAATTAACTGAAAACACCTGGGTCTTCTTTAATTGGTGTGAAGATATATAGCACCCTAGCTTTATGGCTATTTTCTCAGAATCTATGTTTGGCAGGTTCTTTGCTTTTATTTATTTATTTTTAAAAATGTATTAAATATTTAATTTTGATTTATTAAAAGTTTGAGCCTGTCCTGATTATCTACCGCCAAAAATACAGTCTGAATACAATTATGTGAGGAATGTTATAAATATAGTGTATCACTTGCAGGTTTATACAGGCTTAAGTTGGCAATATAGAAGCTGTTTTAAATTCTCTTATGAGTAGTTTTCCCTCTGTTTACGTGTGGTTTTGGCTGACCTTCTTTGTGATTTCCCTGTACTATGGATTCTGTTTACTTTTAACTTCAGTGGCCAGATTATATGAATTTAGAGGTGAATGACTTTTTTATTGGAATTAACTCTTCTGTAGCCAGCATGCATACACACATTTTATATATATATATATATATATATATATATATATATATATATATATATATATATATATATATATATATATCAGCACTGGGGGAGGTATTTACCATGAAAAAAGCAATTCTTAACCAGGGGTATGGAAACCAAAAGTTTAGGGTGTGGGACAGGCTCTTTGAATGATTAATAAAAAATATTACTTATTATATATATATACACACACATAAATATATAAACTGTCTGAACCTAGCTTTATATTCTGCTGTCAGATGGTTACTCTATCACAATGAACTCCCAACACTCAGGGTGTTCTAATAGTTATTTAACAAAAGGTCTGTGCCTAATTCATGTTTCTTCAGTTAAAGGGACACTGAACCCAATTTTTTTCTTTCAGGATTCGGATAGAGCATGCAATTTTAAGCAACTTTCTAATTTACTTCCATTATCATTTTTCTTCATTCTCTTGCTACCTTTATTTGAAATGCAAGAATGTAAGTTTAGAAGCCGGCCCATTTTTGGTTCACAACCTGGGTTGTACTTGTTGATTGGACAGCACCAATAAACAAGTGCTGAGTCCTGACCAGTGTACTGAACTAAAAATTGTCTAGCTCCTTAGTTTAGATTCTTTTTCAAATAAAGATAGTAAGAAAACAAAGAAAAATTGATAATAGGAGTAAATTAGAAAGTTGCTTAAAATTGCATGCTCTATCTAAATCATGAAATAAAAAAATTGGGTTTAGTGTCCCTTTAAGGAAGCATGGAAATCTTAATTAAACTTTCAGAATTCTGATAGAATGTAAAAAAAAAAAAAAAAAAAAAGTCATTAAATCTACCTTTTACCTTTATCTTTCTTTTTATGTTGAATTATGTGCTCTTACCATGAATGCATGCTGAAGTATAATATTTTTGTTAGCAACAATGTATTTGTAAAAATATATTAAAATTGTGTTCTAGTCATTTTGCACAATAGAGGTAGATTTGAACAAATAAATTCATTTTCATGTTTTTAAAGCACAAAACCAGCAAAACTCTCACTAACTGTATTTAAAGGGACAGTCTACACCAGAATTTGTATTGTTTTAAAAGATAGATAATCCCTTTATTACCCATTTCCCAGTTTTGCATAACAAACACAGTTAAAATAATATACTTTTAACCTCTGTGATTATCTTGTATCTAAGCCTCTGCAAACTGCCCCTTTTTTCAGCTCTTTTGACAGACTTGCAGTCTAGCCAATCAGTGCCTGCTCCCAGATAACTTCTCGTGCACGAGCACAGTGTTATCTATATGAAATACGTGAACTAACACCCTCTAGTGGTGAAAAACTGTTAAAATGCAATCTGAAAGAGGTGGGCTTCAAGGTCTAAGAAATTAGCATATGAACCTCCTAGGTTAAGAATACCAAGAGAACAAAGCAAAATTGGTGATATAAGTAAATTGGAAAATTGTTTAAAATTACATGCTCTATCTGAATCATGAAAGTTTATTTTGGCCTAGACTGTCCCTTTAACCTGGTATTTCTGATTTGCAGTTTTTATATAAATATAAAATCTTTATGAGTTTCCATCAGCTGTTCTGTTCCTGGTGAGCCATTTGTAAGCTATTGATCCCTATTGCAGATATACTGGTACCTAATAGGACTGGTGATGACGATGGTTTTGACAGTTTGGTGAAGGGGATAGGGGGACACATTGCGCAAGTCTATAATCACCCCTGGTCTAGAATATACATTTTCTAACTATGTTCTGTAAAGTGGGTGGTGTTCACCAGTCCAAATCCTTGAGGGATGTAAATGTGTAGGTTTTCTAATCACTAGGCTTTGGCACTGTTTTTCAAATTTACTTATGCTCTTTTGGTGAACTCCTAATTGTATTGTGTTTGCTGCCTTTGCGGGGTGGTTAGATCACATCATTTGGGTGCTGCAATATATGTAAGAGGACTTCAGTTTTAATCTATGTTGACTTAAAAGGATAGTATACACCAGTTTTCATATAACTGCATGTAATAGACACTACTATAAAGAATAAGATGCACAGATACTGATATAAAAATCCAGTATAAAACCTTTTAAAAACTTACTTAGAAGCTCTCAGTTTCGCTCTGTTGATGAGGTAGTCTTGCGCATCCACTAAAAATGGGCTGGGAAAACAAGAACAGCAGACACCCCCTTCCCTGCATATTAAAAGACAGATTACACAAACATACGCAAGCTTGGATCTGTAGACATCACTATACACTTAAAACTGGTTAAGAGTCTGAAAATCAGCACAATGTTATTAAAAAAATAAGCAAAACTGTACATTTTTACAAAAACACTTCCAGATGGGCTATATAAATGGATCATCTACAAAACATTTATGCAATGAAAAATCTAGTGTACAATGTCCCTTTAAAGGGCATGAAACAAGAATGTTTATTTTATAATTTATATAGAGCATAACATGTTTAAGCAACTTTTTCAATTTACTTCTAATATAACATTTTCTTAATTCTCTTGGCATCCTTTGTTGAATGAGCAGCAATGTACTACTAGGAGCTAGCTGAACACAAGAGCCAATGACAAAATGTATATATGTGCAGCCACCAATCAGCAGCTAGCTTGCTAGTGCATTTCTGCTCCTCAACATACTTAGGTATGCTTTTTATAACAATGAATGCCATGAATTAAGCAAATTAGATTGGATTAAAATTGAATGCTCTAGCTCAGTAATGGCGAATCTTGGCACTCCAGATGTTTCAGAACTACATTTCCCATGATGCTTAGGAACTCTGAAGTCCAGTTAAGCATCATGGGAAATGTAGTTCAGAAGCATCTGGAGTGACAAGGTCGCCATCACTGCTCTAACTGAACCATAAAAGTTTAATTCTGACTTCATTGTACCTTTGATTGTTTCTGAGATGTAACTGAGAAGGTAACATTTGACAAAAAACATTGCCTATAGTATGCATAGAAAGCAGTTCACTCTGAGTAAATTAGAAGTGCTGTTTGTCTTATCACAGGTTTCATAGCTGAAATGAACAATACAGTGATAAAGTATGAGATTTCCTTTTTTGTTGCAATGTAACCTAACAGGTGATAAATATGAATGGGAAAATTAGCTCTTCATAAATGATATGCATAAAGGTCTTCACTTATGTGTATGAGCTTGCAAAATAGTATATGAAAAAACATCATTAACTGATTATCCCTTTACATCCAAAAAATATTTTAAGTGAAGTTGCTTAAAGGGACAGTAAACCTAAAAAATAATGTTATATAATTCTGCACATAGTGCAGAATTATATAACATTATATTAGTGCTATCGATATAAAACATAATATTCCCTTTTAATTTTTTTAAAATATGTCAGTTTTTCAGACCCGCTCTCTGTGCTCTTCTGAGCGGGTCTGTTTTTATTACACAGCGCATCAGGCCAGCTGTATAGTCACAGCCCGGCCCGACCGCGCCATTATACACAGTGCAGCTCGCTCCTGCTGTCAGACAGAGCAGGAGTCAGCTGCACTTAGTGTTATGGCGCGGTTGGGCCGGGCTGTGACTATACAGCTGGCCCGATGCGCTGTGTAATAAAAACAGACCCGCTCAGAAGAGCGCAGAGAGCGGGTCTGAAAAACTGACATATTTTAAAAAACGAAAAGGGAATATAAGCTTTTATAATGATAGCACTAATATAATGTTATATAATTCTGCACTATGTGTTGTTTGTGCACAGCTGATCCCCAGTCAGGTAACCTGATTAAAACTGCTTTTCATTTTCAAGACTAGTCTCCACATCAGTAAAGTAGTGGGAGCTGTCTTGTCAACTAGTTATCAGTCTGTCCCTAGAGATGAGTTGTTTTTTGTTTTTTTTTTAAACAGAAACAATGAAAATGCTTGAATTCAATGTCTATTTATTTAAATATCACAGGACAAGAGGGGAAAACATTATTGAAGGGTATATGATTATCAGAGGCAAGTAGGATCAGACTTTTGCTAGAATACATTTACACTTCCTGTATAATATATGGTATGTCTGGTCTTACTCTGCCCTCTATGGTTTATGGACAAGTGTCACATGTTGTAACCCTAGTGTTTCTTCCCTCTTTGCAATACATATATATTCCAAACACAGTTAATAGGATAGTAAAGTCCAAATTAAACTTTCATGATTCAGATTGGACATTTAAACAACTTTCTAATTTACTTTTATCATCAAATTTGCTTTGTTCTCTTGGCATTCTTAGTTGAAATTTAAACCTAGGTAGGCTCATATGCTAATTTCTAAGCCCTTGAAGGACGCCTCTTATCTGAATGCATTTGACAGTTTTTCATAGCTAGAACATTATTATTGTCAGCTATAGCAGCATGTTGAGGCTGCTACTGCTCTCTTGTCAAACTGTGGAAGATTTTGATGGCAGATAAGAAAAATAATTCTCATTGAGTCTGCCTGAAGTGTCAGCTAAAAGGGACATAACATTTAAAGGGGACAGTCTAGTCCAAATTAAACTTTTATGATTAAGATAGGAAATGTCATTTTAAACAACTTTCCAGTTTACGTTTATGATTAAATTTGCTTTGTTTCTTTACTGAAAGCTAAACCTAGGTAGGCTAATATGCTATTTTCTAAGCCCTTGAAGGCCGCCTCTTTTCTCAGTGCATGTTTATAGTTTTCACAGCCAGACAGCAGTAGTTCATGTGTGCCATATAGTTAACACTATGCTCACTCCTGTGGAGTTATTTATGAGTCAGCATTGATTGGCTAAAATGCAAGTCTGTCAAAAGAACTGAAATAAGGGGGGCAGTTTGCAGAGGCTTAGATACAAGGTAATCAAACAAGTAAAAAATATATTAATATAACTGTGTTGGTTATGCAAAACAGGGGATTGGTAAAAAAATCAATTATCTATTTTTTAAAAAAAAATACAAATTCTGGAGTAGACTGTCGCTTTAATAAAGAAAATGCTCTTATGACAAAGCATTTTATTATTTCACTATTTCTTGTATATACCTATGTGTTTAATCACTGCAAGGAGTTAAAGTCAGCTCCAAAGCAGCACTAACGCTGAACACATCTGATGATCCAATGACAATAGAACACCAATCACCAGCTAGCTCCCAGTGTATTGCAGCTCCTGAACCTATCTAGGTATGCTATTCAACAAAGGATACCAAGCTAACTCTGAAAATAAAATGTAAACCGAAGATTGTCCTAAAATTGCATTCTCTATCTGGACCATGGAAGTTTAAAGGGACATGAAAGCCAAATTTTTTCTTTCAGTTTTCAGATAGGTAATACAATTTTTAAAAAGTTTCCAATTTACTTTTATTATTAAATTTGCTTCGTTCTCATGTTATTCTTTGTTGACGAGATCCATCTTGCTTTGCAACAAAGGATAACAAGAAAATGAAGAAAATTATATAATAGAATTAAATTGGAAAGTTGCTTAAAATTATATGTTCAATCTGAATAATGAAAGAAAATAAATTGGTTTATGTCCCTTTAATGTTGACCTTAATGTCCCTTTAATTCTTAGGATAGCTGCATGTCTATCTAAGGCATTCTTCAGTTCCCTTACAATCTTTGGCTGTACCCCCTCTATTGGAAACCTAGGTCTTGAATCAACTACCCTTTCAGTAAGGAAGTGCTTACATCAATTACACCTGAACATACTACTCTTTATATTGAGATTATGACCCATTGTTTTGGTGTTGCTCTTCTTGCGAAAAAATGCTTTCAGCCTTTATTTTGTTAGAAACCTTCAAATAGATTAAGATATTTATCATATGACCTCCCTCCTTTTTTTCTACTTGCACTTCATCAATTTTATTTCATTTTATAACTGTGTATCTATGTTTACATTAAGGCTGAAAATCCTGTATATCAATAAAAATAGGATCCAAAAAACGAAGTCTGACAGTTCGAATAAAATCCAAATAATTTTATTGATATGCTTTAAAAACATTGGAAGGAAGCCAAAAAATTATTAGGAAAGCGCAGCACTACCTGGTGCAGCGCTTTTCTAATAATTTTTTGGCTTCCTTCTAATCACCGAGATTACGAGTTTTGCGGTAACAGGGGTGCGTTGCTAACTAGCCTTTTTTCCCACCGCTCCCTTAAGACAACGCTGGTATTACAGGTTTTTTTAAACCTGGCGTTAGCCGCAAAAAGGTGAGCGTAGAGCAAAATTTAGCTCCACATCTCACCTCAATACCAGCACTGCTTAAGTCAGCGGTGACCTGGCTAAACGTGCTCGTGCACGATTTCCCCATAGGAAACAATGGGGCTGAGCTGGCTGGAAAAAAACTAACACCTGCAAAAAAGCAGCGTTCAGTTCCTAACGCAGCCCCATTGTTTCCTATGGGGAAATTAATTTTATGTCTGCACCTAACACCCTAACATGAACCCCGAGTCTAAACACCCCTAATATTACACTTATTAACCCCTAATCTGCCGCCCCCGCTATTGCTGACACCTACATTATATTATTAACCCCTAATCTGCCGCTCCGGACACCGCCTACATTATACTTATGAACCCCTAATCTACTGAGCTCCAAAATCGGCGCAACCTACATTATATTTATTAACCCCTAATCTGCCCCCCCAACGTCGCCGCAACTATATTAAATTTTTTAACCCCTAATCTGCCGCCGCCAACGTTGCCGCCACTATTATAAATTTATTAAAACCTAAGTCTAACCCTAACACCCCCCTAACTTAAATATAATTTAAATTAAACGAAATAAATTTACCATAATTAAATAAATGAATCATATTTAAAACTAAATACTTAAAAAAAAATCCTATTGGCTGATCCAATCAGCCAATAGGATTGAGCTCGCATTTTATTTGCTGTTCCAATCAGCGAATAGAATGCGAGCTCAATCCTATTGGCTGATTGCATGGATGACGTCATTTAATGGAACCTTCATTCTTCGCTTGGACTTCGTTTGAAGAGGATGACTCTGCGTCGGCTGGATTGAAGATGGACACGCTCCGCTCCGGATGGATGAAGATAGAAGATGCCGTCTGGATGAAGACTTCTGCCGCTTGGAGGACCTCTTCTGCCAGAAACGAATGAAGACTTCTGCCCCTCTGGAGGTCCACTTGTGCCCGGCTGGGTGAAGACGTCTCAAGGTAGGGTGATCTTCAAGGGGTTAGTGTTATGTTTTTTTAAGGGGGGATTTGGTGGGTTTTAGAGTAGGTTTGGGTGTGTGGGTGGTGGGTTGTAATGTTGGGGGGGTATTGTCTTTTTTTTCAGGTAAAAGAGCTGATTACTTTGGGGCAATGCCCCGCAAAAGGCCCTTTTAAGGGCTATTTGTAATTTAGTATAGGGTAGGGAATTTTATTATTTTGGGGGGCTTTTTTATTTTATTAGGGGATTAGAGTAGGTGTAATTAGTTTTAAAAAAATTGTAATTCTTTTTTTATTTTCTGTAATTTAGTGGGGGGGTTTTTCTTACTTTAGTTTATTGAATTTAATTGTAATTAATTGTAGGTAGTTTAGGTAATTTATTTAATGATAGTGTAGTGTTAGGTGTAATTGTAACTTAGGTTAGGATTTATTTTACAGGTATATTTGTCTTTATTTTAACTAGGAAGTTATTAAATAGTTAATAACTATTTAATAACTATTCTACCTAGTTAAAATAAATACAAAGTTGCCTGTAAAATAAATATAAACCCTAAGCTAGCTACAATGTAACTATTAGTTATATTGTAGCTATCTTAGGGTTTATTTTACAGGTAAGTATTTAGTTTTAAATAGGAATAATTTATTTAATTGTAGTTATTTTATTTGGATTATTTTAAATTATATTTAAATTAGGGGGGTTAGGGTTAGGTTTAGACTTAGGTTTAGGGGTTAATACCTTTAATATAGTAGCGGCGACGTTGGGGGTGGTAGATTAGGGGTTAATAAATGTAGGTAGGTGTCGGCGATGTTAGGGACGGCAGATTAGGGGTTAATAAAATTTAACTAGTGTTTGCGAGGCGGGAGTGTGGCGGTTTAGGGGTTAATATATTTATTAAAGTGGCGGCGATGTCCGATCGGCAGATTAGGGGTTAATATATTTATTAAAGTGTTTCCGATGCGGGGGGGGGGCCTCGGTTTAGGGGTTTATAGGTAGTTTATGGGTGTTAGTGTACTTTTTAACACTTTAGTTAAGAGTTTTATGTTACGGCGTTAGCCCATAAAACTCTTAACTACTGACTTTTAAATGCGGTAGAAGTCTTGACAGGAGAGGGTGTACCGCTCACTTCTTCCAAGACTCGTAATACCAGCGTTAGGCAAATCCCATTAAAAAGATAGGATACGCAATTGACGTAAGTGGATTTGCGGTATGCTCGAGTTGCGGAAGAAAAGTGAGTGGTACACCTGTACCTGCCAGACTCGTAATACCAGCGGGCGTTAAAAAGCAGCGTCGGGACCCCTCAACGCTGATTTTTAAGGCTAACGCAAGACTCGTAATTTAGGTGTATGTTTTTAAAGCATATCAATAAAATTATTTGGATTTTATTCGAACTGTCAGACTTCGTTTTTTGGATCTTATATTCTCACCAGAGTGACAGTTCGAATTAGACACCTCGTTACAGTTCAATGTTTTCCACTGGCTCCTGGGCTGGCAGTCATTACTGCAGGATTGGTTGATGCATACGTCACTGGTCCATCACTGAGATGGAGATAGCGGATTGGCTGATTAGTCCGTGTGTACTGAGGTGAGAAGCCTAACGGGTAACGCACAGCGTTCGGCGAGGGATCGCACAGATGGTTGGGTCTCACTTACAACGGTAACCGTATGAACAGCCAAATTGTGATGAGTTTGATTAAAAGTTTTGACTACCGCTTCACAGTGACTGAGTACAGCATTTATTTGCAACGGCAATTTGGAGTATCAGGTGGTTTTTGAACTGTTATGGTTTTTTAGATCTCCAGGCGAATATTGTGGGATCTTATCCAGGTTCCCAACAACTTTTCTATTTACTATCAATAAAAATATACAGATGCAATATACAATAAAAAATGTTTATAAGAAAACTTCCAGTGGGCGGCTCTTCAAGATGGCTGGTTTTAACGTCTCTGTAGAAAACCTCCTCAAACATTTGCAGCTAACATCCTAATCCATCCGCATCTCCCTTGACACTCATGCTGTCCGGGAACTACAGCGGATAGAAGACACGTTATCACTTCTACCCCAGAAGGCATATTTACTGATTAAACAGGGATTTCCCCTGTATCATAGAAGGAACAACTAATCCTCTAATTTAATACGAAGTGTGGACCTTACTACAGCTGCACTCACTAACTCCTAGGCTTAGAACAGCGCACGGAAAATACCCTATTTACAAGAGCGGATCTCTCCTCTTAGTCTAGGATTATTTTGGCTGACAGTGTCTGCTTCACACAAGAGTTTATGAGTCTTTACAGTATAACAGCCCTCTCTAACAAAGCCAAGAATGACCACAATTGTGATCGAGCTGACGAGAATTTTTATGCCAACATTCGATTGTCTCCTCCAACAATTTCAACATCTGCAGTCAGAGGTGAGGAAGTCAAATCAATTGGGCAACACAAGCTCCTCAGCCACGTGGGTGGCTACATCTATATATGAAACGCCGCAATGTCTCTTTGCTGACCTGCATAAACCTGACCTTAAAGAGGAGACACAGGAATACAGCAATTCGTTACTGCTTCATGCACCTTACAAGGCGATGTGAGAATTCCTGACAACCGCAAGCTGATGAGCCGGATTCTGAGCACGCTGTCCCGGCCGCCATGATCAATCTTTCTAACAAGTAAACAATTGAATTGAAAAGGGACTTTAGCAGGGCCGCAATGAATCACTACTTCCAAATACGGCACAGATGGGGGGATACTCAGCTACTGCAACTTCAAGCATACACAATACAGACGCATGGTCTGCTCCAAAGGGACAGTGCTTGCGCCAACCAGAAACAAT
The DNA here is from genome assembly GCF_027579735.1 of Bombina bombina. Taxonomy (NCBI): domain Eukaryota; kingdom Metazoa; phylum Chordata; class Amphibia; order Anura; family Bombinatoridae; genus Bombina; species Bombina bombina. The sequence continues at coordinate 811,038,686 of NC_069500.1, read as the reverse complement.
ATGCCTGTGTTGACTGGGATTCTATGTTGCAGAACCACGACCCCTTGCTGGACAGACCGGGAATAAATCATGGACCTCCTTTGCTTCAAACTACAAAATCTTATGAGGTGTAAGGTCCTTATATAAGACTGGTGTTAAGTTAGTTATTATCCATATTTGTAGAAAGTGTTAAGGTTTTACTTCCTTGTTCTTTACTTAGTTATTATGGGGGTTTTTTGTATTTTTTTTTAGTATTTTTCTTGGCACTGGGCAACATACCCACTTAGTTATGATGCATATATGTTATTTTTACTTTTTGAATTTACATTGTTCCATGTATTAACAAGTCTGTTATTTCATGCGAGTAATACTATTATGCTGCAAATTGTACATTTTTTATATAGGCCACCATTTTTATCAAATAACAGCTAATGGATCTGAACACCACGTGGCTTAAAGTAAACCTTTAATGCATTTCTAGTTCTATGTCTCCAGGTAGACTATCCCTTGTCAGCTACTAAATTATCCTTAAAGGGACACTGAACCAAAAAAAAATGTTCAGATAGAGCATGCAATTTTAAGCAACTTTCTAATTTACTCCTATTATCAAATTTTCTTCATTCACTTGGTATCTTTATTTGAAAAAGAAGAATGTAAGTTTAGATGCTGGTCCATTTTTGGTGAACAACCTGGGTTGTTCTAGCTGATTGGTGGACAAATTCACCCACCCATAAACAGGTGCTGTCCAGGGTCTGAATTTGGGTTCAGTGTCCCTTTAAAGGGACACTGAACCCAAATGTTTTCTTTTGTGATTCAGATAGAGCATGAAATTTTAAGAAACTTTCTAATTTACAACTATTATCACATTTTCTTCATTCTCTTGGTATCTTTATTTGAAATGCAAGAATGTAAGTTTAAATGCCGGCCCATTTTTGGTGAACAGCCTAAGTTGTTCTTGCTGATTGGTGGATAAATTCATCCACCAATAAAAAAGTGCTGTCCATAGTTCTAAACCCCAAAAAAGCCTGGATGCCTTCTTTTTCAAATAAAGATAGCAAGAGAATGAAGAAAAATTGATAATAGGAGTAAATTAGAAAGTTGCTTAAAATTGCATTCTCTATCTGAATCACGAAATAACATTTTTGGGTTCAGTGTCCCTTTAAGTCTGAAACATTGAGTAGAAAGTACCTACAAGATCTTAGTACAGCCAATATTGGAACCTGAAATGCTTTGAACTTTATATTGTCTTACCTAATTTTCTTCCAAGGGATAACAGGTATAATGTACTCTTGTAAACATTATCGACTGTCTATATTCGTTGATAGCATCACCACACATATTCAGATATGATGCATAAATATTTCTTTACCCTCAGTATTTATCTTGTACCATACATTAGGAGACAAATGTGATTTTATTGCTTGTACTATTATTATTCTGCAAAGTATAGCTAACACAAAATGTCCAGTGAATCTTTAACCGGACCAAGGACATATGTCTCCATCTAGCCATATCCTACTTATATACCCAGAACATTGAGTAGAGCACAGCTATAAGGTTATTATGACTCCATAGCTTTCAACTTTATTCACTTGCATAATAAATAGCAGTTGATGTCCAAGTGTTATCACTTACTTTTGTTTAGTTAGATTAGTTTAGTAGGAAAACTTAATAATTAAAAAGAAAAACCCCAACAATGTAGATATTTAGGACATCTAGCAGGGCCATAATGAATATTTGAAATTTTACATGATTGCCATATGAACATAGCTTTATTGAAATCTTAAATATTTCAATTTGTACCTTGTCCAATGTACCAATTCTCTTTTTCTACCCTGCGTGGAGGTATGATAACATGTTTTATGTATGTCTGCAATGTTGGATATAAATAAAAGTTTTAAAAAAAAATGTTTATAAGAATAAAGAATAATATGACTACTGGACATACTAAAATCACATAATCAATTAAAGATTGCAAATACTTATTTTGCCTACAAAATTAGTTCCCTAATACACTTTCAGAGAGCTGTAGATAATTGGCCCATAGTCTTGGAACGTTATATGTAAAGATACTAATAATAATAGTAGTTATTATAATTTTTGCTGAAAGGCTTCCGTTTTGATTGTTCTCTGATCGTTGCTGCCCCCTAGTGCACTGTTTGATAACTGCAATTGTGTACTCGCATTTGGACAATAATCTTGATTTTCAATATTTTAGTGCATTGCTGCACCTGAGCTTACCTAGGTATGCTTTTTAACAAAGGATACCAAAAGAATGTAGCAAATTAGATAATACTTTAATTTTGATTTTATTATCCCTTAAAGTGTAAGCCTAATTAAAGCGATAATTTTATGAAAAAAAGCTATAATTTGTTAGGAAATATTATTTTAGCACTAGTGCCTGATACTACAAATGTGAATAACCCCAACATATAACTTAAAGGGACATGAAACCCAAAATTTTTCTTTCATGATTTAGATAGAACATACAATTTTAAACAACTTTCTAGTTTACTTCTATTATCAAATTTGCTTAATTCTCTTGGTATCATTTGTTGAAGGAGCAGGAGTGCACTACTGGTTTCTAACTGAACACATGGGTGAGCCAATGACAATCGGTATATATATATATATATATATATATATATATATGCAGCCATCAATCAGCAGCTAGAACCTAGGTTCTTTGCTGCTCCTGAGCTTACCAATATAAACATTTCAGCAAAGGATAACAAGAGAAGGAAGCAAATTAAATAATAGAAGTAAATTGGAAAGTTGTTTAAAACTGTGTGCTCTGTCTTAATCATGAATGTCTAATTATCACTTTTCTACCCCTTTAAGTCCTGTTTGGAGTCACAAAATATTGCAGCTAATCAGTAGGACATGACCTGTGATAAATAAACACAAGTATCCTTTCCTAGGTGTTTCCAAATGTACAGTTGCTTTGTCATAAAGAAAGAAAGCAAATTATTACTCATTAAAGTTCATTACTGATGTAGAAAGCATATAAGAATGAATAAAGTTGTAATTAATAAATAAAGATTAAAACAAAAATGTGCCGTGATGGAGACAAATGGTGTCAAATTGTAAATCTGCTTTGCATAACCAAGTATCCAGGTATCCTGTAAATATGAAGCTCACTGTCCTTTTTTGTTTTGTTGAGTCAAAGTTTAAAGGGACATTGAACACAGATGTAATTGCTCATCAAATGTTTAATCATACATAGTAAATACAATAACAACATAACAACACACTTTCATAATTTATTTTGCCTACTTTTACAGAAATTGTAGTTTTTCCACTGTACACAGAAAGGCTGGAGCGCATTCCATTGGATTTTTTGCATCCAAAGTGGTGCTGGTCAGCAGGGACTGTTAAAGATACACAATGCCCTGTGAGTATCTTATGGATCATAAACTTCAATAAGTAGTGATCCTATTTTAGCTGGGAGGCAGATGCTTATCCAGAGTTGAGAAACTCTCCTTGACATGTAGGGTTGCCACCTTAGCCATGTTTTCCTGAACACTTATGAGTTACACATGCTGCAGGGTATGCAGAGGGGAACAGGAATTGTACCCCTGGACAGCACTATTCATGTTCCTCCCTGCATACCCTGCAGCATGTGTAACTCATAAGTGTCCAGGAAAATATGGCTGAGGTGGCAACCCTATATGTATAAGAAAATATGCATACATTTAAAGTTGTTAAAATATATTTTGCTGTAACGTAAGACACTTTATTATTTGCAAAAAATCTGGATCGATTCCACTTTTATCACTGACGTCAGATGTAATTCCCTAGTATGAGCACGGGAACCCGCTTACACTTCGGAAGAAAGAGAAATAACTTGCACAGGCTCTATTGATAAAGGGGTCGGATTAGCTAAATTACAGGTCACCTAACGGCCTGGATTACAATTGGATGAAAAGTGAAACGTCACAGAAAAAAAAAAACATAACATGGCGCCGGGTGGAATACAGGAACATTGCAATCTACCCTTATAATATAATGCTTCAATACAAGAATTCATGAATGAAAGTATTATTTAATTATCTAAATCAAGCAAACGCCGGGTTGACGGGTGCGCAACTTGACAATCAATTTAATGTAATGATACCTTTAGTACACTTTAGTACACTTTTTACATAAAGTGCCAAAAAGGATTCTTAGCTATTTCTGCTGCCCTGCTGTGAATTATATTTGTTATTTCCTTTCCACTGCATCATGTGACCGCCATCAGCCAATCAAAAAAATGCATATGCATATATTGTGTGAATCTTGCACATGCTCAGTAGGAGCTGGTGACTCAGAAAGTGTGCATATAAAAATTGTGCACATTTTGATAATGGAAGTGATTTGGAAAGTTGTTTAAAATTGTGTGCTGTATCAGAATAATGAAAATTGAATTATGAGTTTAGTGTCCCTTTACCTCACAGAGAGTGCTTTTGGCACTTTTAGTGGGAGGAATGCAGAAGTTTTCAGAAAGTTATTTATGCTCTTAAAATAGATATTTCAATTGCGGTTCATTTTTTATCCGGACTTTTATCTTTTGGTTAGACCAAACACATGGTTAGAGGAAACCAACAATCACCATTCCAAGTGATGAGTCCTTTAATGTTGAAAGAGGTTGTATATGGCTAGAGTTGTTAGGCTCATGCCCTGCAGTTGCCCTGCCCTTTGCGACATAATATTTTTACCTACCTCAATTCAGGATCTCTATCCTACTCTTCCTCCCAAAGCGTTCATTCCTCTATGACGGACTCTGCTACTGCTTAACTATACTCCCAGAATGTCCTGATGCCAGCGTGATGTTGTCACCTCTGCCCACATAATGCCCAACTCCACCCAGGCCTGCCCTAATTCAGCCCCCATTTCATATTGGCTCTACCAACAAGTCTCCCTGTTGCTCCAGCCTCTGAATCTTTTATACAAGCCTGAAAATGTTTGGAGATTTACTAAAAGTGTATGCACATATGCTGCTCCAGATTGGCTTAACGGCTACATCCAGCTGAGCAGCTCAGGATTGGAAGTGGATTACCACAAAGAGGAATTTAACTGTGTTTAACTCTATTGCAGGGTATAAACACATAGTTAGAGACAAGTAATAGTGTGATAGGGAAATGGCAATAACTTAAAATGTAATGCTTCAATACAAGAATTCATGAATTATTGTACTATTTAATTATCTAAAGCAAATGCCGGGTTCACAGGTGCGCAACTTGACAATCACTTTATAGCAATAGTCTAGTCAAAATTAAACTTTCATTATTCAGATAGAGCATGCAATTTTAAGCAACTTTCTAATTTACTCCTATTATCAATTTTTCTTTGTTCTATTGGTATCTTTATTTGAATGTAAGCATATGAACCGGCCCATTTTTGGTTCAGCACCTGGGTAGTGCTTGCTGATTGGTGGCTACATTTAGACACCAATCAGAAACTGCTACACAGGTTCTGAACCAAAAATGGGCCAGCTCCTATCTTTACATTCCTGCTTTTTTAAATAAAGATACCAAGAGACCTAAGAAAAATTGATAATAGGAGTAACTTCGAAAGTTGCTTAAAATTGCATGCTCTATCTGAATCATGAAAGTTAATTCACTGGTGCAATAGAGCATTGTAATATAACACTATTACATTCCCTTAGGATCTGCTATTTTATGCTAACAACATAATTAAAATATTGTATGGGGGCCAATACGTTTGAATTAAACTATTTGAAACCTCAGCTGCATTGTAATGCCCCATAAATTGATTTAACATTTCTGCCACAGTTATACTTTCCCAGAGAAATGTGAACCGCATTTAGTTTGCTAAAGTAATAAACTGGTAGGTCAGTTACATCATTCGTAGGGACTCACTAACTAAATGTTAACCCTTTTAAAAGTCAGTATTATTGGGGTATGATCTGAGGCATTTAAATAAAGAAAAACATTTTTAATAGTCTCCAGATAGAATCTAAGGTTAAAGGGGCATAAGACACACATTTGTTCTTTCATGATTCAGACAAAACATACAATTTTAAACAACTTTCCATTTTTGTTATATTATTAATTTTTGCTTAATTTTCTGGGTATACTTAGCTGAAGGACCAGCTATTACTGGGAGTTAGATGAACACAATGAATGAGCTATTGACAAGGTATATATGTGCAACCTCCAATCAGCAGCTAGATCCCAGCAGTACATTGCTACCCCCTGAGCCTACCTAGGTATACTTTTCAAGAAAGGGTTCCAAGAGCAGGGATAGGCAAGGTGTCTGTATACGGACACTGGTGTCCGTGACTGGTTCCTGCAGTGTCCGCCACCCGTTTTTTGGAGGGGAGGGAGGAGTAAGACAGATGAATGCTGGTCCTCACTCCTCCTTGACCCAAGCGGCGCCCCGCTTAGTAGCGGGAAAGTGAGGGAAGAAGGAAGCTGCCTGCAGTCAACTAACCGTGAGTGGTGACTTATCCCAATTCCTTGATCTGTGCGGCAGCGTGATGCTGGTGTCTGTGTGTAGAAGACCGTTGCCTACTCTGACAAACCTTACATAATCAACCATGATGATCATGCAATTAACATCAAGGTGGGTGGGTTTGGTCAGGAGTTGCAGACTCTCAATATAACCCCCCAAAAATAAAAGGTAATACCACCAGCAGTCTTTATATAAATGTTATTTTAACCTTGTTTGATTAGATAACTAATTTGTACTTGTGGAACTAGACCAGGGGCGTCCAATGTGCAGCCCATTTGACAGCAAAGTGTCGCTTTCCTGACTTATAGAAACATAGAATATGTCGGCAGATAGGAACCATTCGGTCTATCTAGTCTGCCCAATTTTCTGAATAATTTTATTAGTTCCTGGCCTTATCTTATATCTAGCATAACCTTAGGCCTATCCCATGCATGTTTAAACTACTTCACTGTCTCTACCACTTCTGCTGGATGGCTATTCCACCACGTATCCACTACCCCCTCTGTAAAGAGTGTTTTTTGATGTTTTTAATTTGAAATGTACCTTGGTGTCCTTCAATAACGTCTGTACTTTGGAAAATGTCCGCCATAGCCTTGGTCTGTGCCTATCCCTGTCCAAGAGAATAAAGCAAATTAGATAATATAAGTACATTGGGAAGTTATTTAAAATGGCATGCTCTATTGGAATCATGAAGTTTTATTTTGGCTTTACTGTCCCTTTAATAGTACAGTATTGCAAAGTTATATATTAAACCACCAATACATGCAAAATATTAGAAGAATAGAATATGTAAAGGATTAGAAGTATTTATTACTTCAGTCTGGCATATACTACAACTAGGGTTGCCACCTCGGCCATGTTTTCCTGGACACTTATAAGTTACACATACTGCAGGGTTAGCAGGATGGAACATGTATTGTGGTTCTGAACATCACATGAATAGTGCTGATGAACAGCACAATACATGTTCATCCCTGCACACCCTGCAGCATGTGTAACTCATAAGTGTCCAGAAAACATGGCTGAGGGGGAACCCTATATACATATATGAAATAACTCATTATGTTACATACCACAAATATTCAAGGCATAGTTACAATACATTCTTATAATCTTTATTCCTGAAATGCTTATAATAATAAAGAATTTGTTTTTAACTGAATATTCATACTTTACTTTGTAGCAGATAACTCAGATTTGCGCATGCGCACAGGTTACATTGTCGGGAGCAAGCCTAGATGCTGACGTAGAGAGCGGGTGGGACCGCTCTCTACAATATTCATATCTTAGAGCAGGAAGTACAACGTGGGAGGAGCGAGGCACGTTAACACAGCGTTTTTATTTCAGTCATATTTCACTTTTATAAACAAGTATAAAAGAAAAAACTTTGCACATAAAGGTATAGGCTACATAGATAAGCAAACAAAATGTTGCAACTTTTCAATCACTTTAAGTTCTTTGATCTTTAAAGTACAGTAAAGTCATAATTAGGCATTCATGATTTAGACAGAGCACACAATTTTAAACAACTTTCCAATTTACTTCTAGTTAATTTGCTTCCTTCTCTTGTTATCCTTTGCTGGAAGATTTATCTAGGACAGCTAAGGAGCAGCAAAGAACCTAGCTTCTAGCTGCTGATTGGTGGCTGCATAAATATGCCGATTGTCATTGGCTCACTCACGTGTTCAGTTAGAAACCAGTAGTACATTGCTGCTCTTTCAACAAATGATACCAAGAGAATGAAGCTAATTTGATAATAGAAGTAAACTGGACAGTTGTTTAAAATTGTATGTTCTACCTAAATCATGAAAGAAGATTTTTGGGTTTCATGTCCCTTCAAGGGACTTAAAAGTAATTGTTTCTTTGTTGCATACAAAATAGTGTGTTTTAAAATGTTACATTTCTAATAAAAAAGATGCACTAAGATATATTTTTTTAATCTCTCTGAGAAAATAATATTAAAAGAGTGGGAGGTCTTCTTACCAGCTAATGCCCAATCAGTCAGGGATAAACACATTAGTGCATGACATATCTATTCTCAATATATTGACATACCATCTGAGTGTGAAACATTTCTGAATACATCAACACCTTGTTTGGTACTGGAGTAGACAAGACTAGCCACTGTCATTGTGTTAGAAAAACCTACATTGTGTTGCAGTATTTTATCTTATCACCTGTGCTAATGCCAGTTAGGGACAGATATGTAGGAAGGTTAGGCTTGTGAAGCAATTGCACTACTCAGTATTTTTAGATTAGCCCAAAATATGAGAGCATTTTTAGCATTTTTGCTATCACTCCATTTAAACAGAAATAGAGCCTTGTTTTTTTTTTATTTACCTGTCAAAACTATTCTTTTAAGTAGACAATCCAAGGTATTGATCTAGGCCACTGGTTTTCAAACCTGTCACCAGGCCTCCCTAACAGGCCACATGGATATCTGAACTGGAGCACAGGTGAAACAATCAGCTGATTAGTAAACAGTTGGCGAGATTACGAGTCTTGCGTTATGAGGGGTGCGGTGCTAACGAGCAGTTTTTTCTCACCGCTCACTTACCTGCAGCGCTGGTATTACAGATTTTTACAAACCCGGCGTTAAAAGGCAAGAAGTGAGCATAGAGCAAAATTGAACTCCAGACCACACTCCAATAAAGCGCTGCTTAAGTCAGCGGAGAGCTGGTCGTACGTACTCGTGCACGATTTCCCCATAGACATGAATGGGGAGAGCCAGCTGAGAAAAAGTCTAACACTTGCCAAAAAGCAGCGTAAATCTCAGTAACGCAGCCCCATTGATTCCTAACATGAACCCTGAGTCTAAACACCCCTAATCTTTTACTTATTAACCCCTAATCTGCCGCCCCCGACATCGCCAACACCTACATTATACTTATTAACCCCTAATCTGCTGCCTTCAACATCGCCGAGACCTACATGATATTTATTAATCCCTAATCTGCCGCCCTCAATGTCACCGCAACCTACCTACACTTATTACCCCTAACCTTCCGCCCCCAACGTCGCCACCACTATATTAAATTTATTAACCCCTAAACCTAAGTCTAACCTAACACCCCCTAATTGAAATATAATTTAAATAAATCTAAATAAAATTACTATCATTAACTACATTTTCCTATTTAAAACTAAATACTAACCTGTAAAATAAACCCTAAATTAGCTACAATATAACTAATAGTGTCATTGTATCTAGCTTAGGGTTTATTTTTATTTTACAGGCAAGTTTGTATTTATTTTAACTAGGTAGAATAGTTATTAAATAGTTATTAACTATTCAATAACTACCTAGCTAAAATAAATACAAATTTACCTGTAAAATAAAACCTAACCTAAGTTACAATAACACCTAACACTACACTACAATTAAATACATTTCCTACATTAAATACAATTAAATAAATTAAATTAAATTAGCTAAATCACAAAAAAAACACACTAAATTACAGAAAATAAAAAACAAATCTTTAAACTAATTACACCTAATCTAATAGCCCTATCAAAATAAAAAAGCCCCCCCAAAATAAAAAAAAAACCTAGCCTAAACTAAACTACCAATAGCCCTTAAAAGGGCCTTTTGCGGGGCATTGCCCCAAAGAAATCTGCTCTTTTTCCTGTAAAAAAAAAAAATACAAACACCCCCCCAACAGTAAAACCCACCACCCACACAACCAACCCCCCAAATAAAATACTAACTAAAAAAAAACTAAGCTCCCCATTGCCCTGAAAAGGGCATTTGGATGGGCATTGCCCTTAAAAGGGCATTTAGCTCTATTGCAGGCCAAAAGCCCTAACCTAAAAAATAAACCCACCCAATACACCCTTAAAAAAATCCTAACACTAACCACCGAAGATTCACTTACCGGGAGAAGTCTTCATCCAAGATGTCCTCAACGAAGCCGGCAGAAGTGGTCCTCCAGACGGGCAGAAGTCTTCATCCAGACAGCATCTTCTATCTTTATCCTTCCGGCGTGGAGCGGGTCCATCTTCAAGACATCCAACGCAGAGCATCCTCTTCCAATGAAGTCTTCTTGCTGAATGAATATCTCTTTAAGTGACGTCATCCAAGATGGAGTCCCTTAGATTCTGATTGGCTGATAGAATTCTATCAGCCAATTGGAATTAAGGTAGGAAAAATCCTATTGGCAATCAGCCAATAGGATTGAGCTTGCATTCTATTGGCTGTTCCAATCAGAATTTTTTCTACCTTAATTCCGATTGGCTGATAGAATTCTATCAGCCAATCGGAATCTAAGGGACGCCATCTTGGATGACGTCACTTAAAGAGATATTCATTCAGCAAGAAGACTTCATTGAAAGAGGATGCTCTGCGTCGGATGTCTTGAAGATGGACCCGCTCCGCGCCGGAAGGATAAAGATAGAAGATGCCGTCTGGATGAAGACTTCTGCCCGTCTGGAGGACCACTTCTGCCCGTCTGGAGGACCACTTCTGCCGGCTTCGTTGAGGACATCTTGCCGCTTGGATGAAGACTTCTCCCGGTAAGTGAATCTTCGGGGGTTAGTGTTAGGATTTTTTTAAGGGTGTATTGGGTGGGTTTATTTTTTAGGTTAGGGCTTTGGGCCTGCAATAGAGCTAAATGCCCTTTTAAGGGCAATGCCCATCCAAATGGCCTTTTCAGGGAAATGGGGAGCTTAGGTTTTTTTAGTTAGTATTTTATTTGCGGGGTTGGTTGTGTGGGTGGTGGGTTTTACTGTTGGGGGGGTGTTTGTATTTTTTTTTACAGGAAAAAGAGCTTATTTCTTTGGGGCAATGCCCCGCAAAAGGCCCTTTTAAGGGCTATTGGTAGTTTAGTTTAGGCTAGGGTTTTTTTATTTTGGGGGGGCTTTTTTATTTTGATAGGGCTGTTAGATTAGGTGTAATTAATTTAAAGATCTTGTAATTTGTTTTTTATTTTCTGTAATTTAGTGGGGGGGGGTTTGTGATTTAGCTAATTTAATTTAATTTATTTAATTGTATTTAATGTAGGTAATTTATTTAATTGTAGTGTAGTGTTAGGTGTTAGTGTAACTTAGGTTAGGTTTTATTTTACAAGTAAATTTGTATTTATTTTAGCTAGGTAGTTATTAAATAGTTAATAACTATTTAATAACTATTCTACCTAGTTAAAATAAATACAAACTTGTCTGTAAAATAAAAATAAACCCTAAGCTAGCTACAATGTAACTATTAGTTATATTGTAGCTAGCTTAGGGTTTATTTTATAGGTAAGTATTTAGTTTTAAATTGGAATAATGTAGTTAATGATAGGAATTTTATTTAGATTTATTTAAATAATATTTAAGTTAGGGGGTGTTAGGGTTAGACTTAGATTTAGGGGTTAATACATTTAATATAGTGGCGGCGACATTGGGGTGGCAGATTAGGGGTTAATAAATATAATGTAGGTGGCGGCGATGTTAGGGGCGGAAGATTAGGGGTTAATATTATTTAGTTAGTGTTTGCGAGGCAGGAGACCAGGAGTGTGGCGGTTTAGGGGTTAATATGTTTATTCTAGTGGCGGTGATATCCGGAGCAGCAGATTAGGGGCTAAAAAGTTTATTATAGTGTTTGCGATGCAGGAGGGCCTCGGTTTAGGTGTTAATAGGTAGTTTATGGGTGTTAGTGTACTTTTTAGCACTTTAGTTATAAGTTTTATGCTACGGCGTTGTAATGTAAAACTCATAACTACTGACTTTAGAATGCGTTAGGGATCTTGACGGGATAGGCTGTACCGCTCACTTTTTGGTCTCCCAGGACAGACTCGTACTACCGGCGCTATGGAAGTGCCATAGAAAACAGGGTTTACGAAATGTACGTAAGTCGGTTTGCGGTAAGGCCAAAAAAGTGTGCGGTGCCCCTATACCTGCAAGACTCATAATACCAGCGGTAGTGAAAAAGCAGCGTTAGGACCTGTTAACGCTGCTTTTTTACCTTACCGCAAAACTCGTAATCTAGCCGAGTGTTATTTTACCTGCTCTCATACAAGGTAATCCTGAAAACCTGGACTTTTGGGGAGGCCTGAGGACAGTTTTGAAAACCAGTGATCTAGGCCCATTTTGGAATATTTCATGCTACCATTTCACCACCGAATTCGATCATAAAAACAAATAGTTAACTTTTTCACAAACTTTAGGTTTCTCACTGAAATTATTTACAAACAGCTTGTGCAATTATGGCACAAATGATTGTAAAAGCTTCTCTGGGATCCACTTTGTTCAGAAATAGCAGACATTAATGGCTTTGCCATTGGTTTTTGGTAATTAGAATGCCGCTAATCGCAGCTACGCACCTTTCTTGTATTATTCCGGCAGTGAAGGGGTTAAGCAGGTAGCTATTAAGGTTAATTTTAGTTTTAGTGTAGAGATTACCCTCTTACCTGACATCTCCCACCCCCTGATTCTTACCTGATCCCTCCCAAACAGCTCTCCTCCCTCCCTTACCCCCAATCATCATCATCAACTTAAGAACTGGCAAACAATCTGCAAGTATGCAGTTTAGGTTTATTTAAGTACTATTATTTATTTTTACACACACACACACACATATATATATATATATATATATATATATATATATATATATATATATATATATATATATATATATATATATACAGTGGATATAAAAAGTCTACACACCCCTGTTAAAATGTCAGGTTTCTGTGATGTAAAAAAATGAGACAAAGATAAATCATTTCAGAACTTTTTCCCCCTTTAATGTGACCTATAAACTATACAACTCAATTGAAAAACAAACTGAAATCTTTTAGGTAAAGGGAAATAAAAATAAAAAATGAAAATAATATGGTTGCATAAGTGTGAACACCCTTAAACTAATACTTTATTGAAGCACCTTTTGATTTTATTACAGCACTCAGTCTTTTTGGGTATGAGTTTTTCAGCATGGCACATCTTGACTTGGCAAGATTTGCCCACTTTTCTTTGCAAAAACACTCTAAATCTGTCAGAATGCGAGGGCATCTCCTGTGCACAGCCCTCTTCAGATCACCCCATAGATTTTGAATTGGATTCAGGTCTGGGCTCTCCCAAAACTTTAATCTTCTTCTGGTGAAGCCATTCCTTTGTTGATTTGGATGTATGCTTTGGGTCGTTGTCATGCTGAAAGATGAAGTTCCTCTTCATGTTCAGCTTTCTAGCAGAAGCCTGAAGGTTTTGTGCCAATATTGTCTGGTATTTGGAACTGTTCATTATTCCCTCTACCTTGACTAAGGCCCCAGTTCCAGCTGAAGAAAAACAGCCCCAAAGCATGATGCTGACACCACCATGCTTCACTGTGGGTATGGTGTTCTTTTGGTAATATGCAATGTTGTTTTTGCGCCAAACATATCTTTTGGAATTATGGCCAAGAAGTTCAACTTTGGTTTCATCAGACCAGAACACATTTTGCAACATGCTTTTGGGAAACTTCAGATGTGTTTTTGCAAAATTTAGCCGGGCTTGGATGTTTTTTTTTGTAAGAAAAGGCTTCCGTCTTGCCACTCTACCCCATAGCCCAGACATATGAAGAATACGGGCGATTGTTGTCACATGTACCACACAGCCAGTACTTGCCAGATATTCCTGCAGCTCCTTTAATGTTGCTGTACGCCTCTTGGCAGCCTCCCAGACCAGTTTTCTTCTCGTCTTTTCATCAATTTTGGAGGGACATCCAGTTCTTGGTAATGTCACTGTTGCACCATATTTTCTTCACTTAATGATGACTGTCTTCACTGTGTTCCATGGTATATCTAATGCCTTGGAAATTCTTTTGTACCCTTCTCCTGACTGATACCTTTTAACAATGAGATCCCTTTGATGTTTTAGAAGCTCTCTGCGGACCATGGCTTTTGCTGTAGGATGCGACTAACAAAATGTCAGGAAAGACCAACTAGAACAGCTGAACTTTATTTGGGGTTAATCAGAGGCAATTTAAATGATGTCAGGTGTGTACTGACTCCTATTTAACATGATTTTGAATGTGATTGCTTAATTCTGAACACAGCTACATCCCCAGTTATAAAAGGGTGTTCACACTTATGCAACCATATTATTTTAGTTTTTTAGTTTTATTTCCCTTTACCTAAAAGATTTCAATTTGTTTTCAATTGAGTTGTACAGTTTATAGGTCACATTAAAGGTGGAAAAAGTTCTGAAATGATTCATCTTTGTCTCATTTTTTTACATCACAGAAACCTGACATTTTAACAGGGGTGTGTAGACTTTTTATATCCACTATATATATATATATATATATATATATATATTTATTTCCAGAAAAGAGCACTCTCACCACAATAGCAACTGTCAGGGTGCCACCAGTAAAATATAGTAGGTAAGAGGCGGCACTCACTGGTCTTTTCAAAGTGTACTTTAATTGAACAAGGAAGGGGAGTGTGTCCCCGAAACGTCACTTTGTTCAATTAAAGTACACTTTGGAAAGACCAGTGAGTGCTGCCTCTTACCTACTGTATTTATATATATATGTGTGTTTTTTCTGCAGTGATCCTCCTCGACATTCCTATCTAACTGATCCCCCCAAATAGCTCTCTAACCCTCCCACTAATGTCAGCCATCTTTCGTACTGGCAGCTGTCTACCAGTACCTAGAGAAACATATATTTATTTTTTATTTATTTTTTCCTGTAGTGTAGTGGTCCTCCCCCCTCCCCCCTCCAACGATTGTTAGTTAGGGCCTCCCACCCCACTTTTTTTCTGAAGTGTAGCTCTCCATCCCTCCACTCTTTTTTTTTCTGCAGTGTAGGACCTATCCCACTCCCTCCCCTCTCCACCACTGGGCCGCCCACCCACCTCCAGCTTATCGCTCCCACACCACCCGCCAGCAAAAGCAGATAATCATTACAGATGGTGACACACACAGTGTCACCGTCTGTAACAATCTGGCATCTACCTTCATATGGATGCCTGGAGCTTAGAAATTCCAGCTCTCGACTGTAACTTTACTGCTGACACTGCTGGAGCTTCCTGCAGCTCAGACGTATATACGTTATGTGGTACAATGCGCTTCATACCGTCTGATGTATATATACACCAGATTGTGTCAAGGGCTGAAAGGGACATGAAACCTAATTTTTTTCTTTCATCATTCAGATAGAAAAACTTTCCAATTTACTTCTATGATCAAATTTGCTTCAGTCTCTTTGTATCCTTTATTAAATAAGCAGTAATACACTACTGGGAGCTAGCTGAACACATTGGTAAGCCAATGATAAGAGGTATATTTGCGCAGCCTCCAATCAGCAGTCATCTCCCAGCTTCTGATACTGCCTAGGTATGCTTTTCAACAAAAGAAATCAAGAGAATGAAGCTTGAGATTCCGGAGTAATTTTAGGAAGCACTTCTTTACAGAAGGGGTTATTGATTCATGGAATAAACATCCACAAGAGGTGGTAATGACAAACACTGTGGGGGCTTTATGAATGCCTGGGACAAGCATAAGGATGTCCTACGTATTAGACAAGTTTATACTTTTAGGAAATATTGGGCAGACTTGTTGGGCCTATGGCTTTTATCTGCCGTCAATATCTATGTTTCTATCTATTAGATAATAAAATATTTTCAATAACTTTTGTAATATGTAAAATGCATATTATATTTGTATTAAACATTTATATGTCCCCTTTCAGAAAATAAATAAAACTTACATTGGCTATAAGATTGAGATTGTTTTATTATGCTGATCTTGTATCATCAACAATTGAATAGAAAACCAGTGTCAATCTATAATTGATGTAACTAATATCTATAGGGTATAGGCTCCAATGTGCTGTACCTAAAAGTTCATTTTGACTTAAATCTGTTGAAATTAAATGCAAGTCCATTGTCTGGTCTAACATGTTGAAAGTTGCTGTATTCTTTTGTAGTAGTTTTATAGTAATAGTATAATCTACAGTATGTTCCCCTCTGTCAGGTGTAGCTGTGACAATTTACACACATACAGCAGAAGATGCATACAAAGAGATTATCGATATAGAACAATATTCATTATTTGTTTTTAAAACAACCTAGTTCTGTAAGTTAATCTTCCACTAGAAGTTCTAAAGGTCATATTGAATCCTAAATAACAAGGTCAGATAAATTCAGTGCATTATATTACTCAAACAATGCAATCCTTATTCATTTTATAGTTAGTAAAACAACTATTACACAGTTGTAGATGTTCAGATTCATACTCAAACTCTTTAATAAAATTATATATATATATTCTGTAATTAACTGGCTGAGTCACTGGATATAAACCCAGCTATCTGTAAGTGCCTGGTGAGCACCTAAAGCACTGGTTTTATAAATTAAAAAATAGGAGAAAGACGGTATTGTAAAATTGAAAAAGACTTTATTATATTATATTTAAAAAGATAGCTCAGTTATGATAAAACCAAAGCATATAGCGATTAGGTCTGATGCGTTTCGGCATCCATGTTTGCCGTAATCATAGACCATAGAGCTTAGTACTCTTTCTTTGCTATTTAAAGCACCTGCTACAATTTTAATTAATCCAACCACTGGTTTTATAACCTGTCCTCATGCTTCCCTAACAGGCCAGATTTTGAGGCTATCTGAACTGTAGCACAGGTAAAATAATGAGCTGATTAGTAAACATAGTTATTTTACCTGTTATCTCATTCAAGGTGTCATGAGATGCAGGACATATGCAGGACACAGCAATGATGGTACAACTCTATTTTATTACAGAGCATAGCAATACACATCCAGACAGGTTGATTGTACTAAACTAACTGCGACACAGACACCGGACCTAAGCCCCGCCCACATGCTAGTGACATCACATCCTGCTATCATCACATCTTCCCCTTTTTCAAAGGCAAAGCATACATTCGCATATATTAAATAACAAGGTACACCAACAGGGTATACAACAACATTTTGTTTTAGAACATTATAAAAACAGATAGATTAGAAAACATGAACAAATAAATTACATCCTGACTTGGACATCGGGGTAGACTACCCTAGTCCACAGTGACCATGGGATTATTCTGCCCATACTTCCGGTCACTGTTCTAGCTAAAGTCAGTCCCTGTATCGGGCCGGAAGCCTCACCACTCTTCCGCTTGATGTAACTTTGCATGAACTGTCCTCTGATACAGAAGATGGTGAACAAGAGTCTGCTGGAGGCAAAGATATATCCCCGCTATGATCTTGCTGAGGGGAAGGCACCTCTCTTAGAACAGGAGATCCCACCGGCGGTGGTACTGAGGTATCCGGTTCCAGACTCTCAGGTACAGGCTGAAGATGTCTTCGGTTACGGCGTGTAACCGTCCCTCCCTCTGTAAGGACTGTGTAAGACCTTGGTTCTGGAGAGCGGCCCACTACCGTAGCAGGCGTCTTCCATTTCTTCTCATCATCCAGTTTAATTCTGACACTTTGGCCCGCTTTCAGTTCCTGTAAAGGCCTGACAGAATGTCTCCTGTCGTAGAAGAAACAATAACCCTTTTTGGCCTCTTCATCCCTCCTAAGGACTTCGTCCCGAGGAACAGGGCCAGGCGGCTTGAAGACACCCACTGAGGGTAAAGTGGTGCGAATCTGGCGTCCTAGCATCAGCTGTGCCGGGCTAAACCCGGTGGCTTGAATGGGCGTCGCCCTGTATGACAAGAGGGCTAGGTACGGTTCAGATTGCTTTAGAATGAATTTTGTTGTTTGAACTGCCCTTTCAGCCATTCCGTTGGCCTGCGGATAATGTGGACTTGACGTGGAATGTACAAAATCATATTCCCTGCTGAAAGCACTGAACTCTGTAGAAGCGAACTGCATGCCATTATCACTCACCAGCTCCATTGGAATGCCCCAGCGGGCGAACAAGCTCTTCAGGCGAATGATAACGGCCTGACTTGTGATATCATTCAGGGGTGCTATTTCCAAATACCTGGAATAGTAGTCGATAACAACAAGAAACTTTTTCCCGTGCAGTTCGCACAAATCAGCAGCTATTTTCTGCCACGGCCCCGCAGGCAGCGGAGTAGACATTAAGGGCTCCCTTCTCTGAGTAGGCCGGCGTTCCCGGCAAAAGGCACATTTAGACACGTGATTTGCAATGTCGGAGCTGATCCCAGGCCACCACACAGCTGTAGCTGCTCTTTCTCTGCACTTTGTAATGCCTAAGTGGCCATCGTGAATCCTGTTTAACATCTCCTTCCTCATGCTGACGGGAATTACAATACGGTCTTGGAACAGCACCAACCCCTCCAGCTCCGTGAGCTGCGACCTCTCTGGCTGGTAAGCATTTAAAGACATCCAGGCTGCCCGGCTCTCGGGCCAGCCATCTCTTATGTACCTTATAACTTCTTGCAGATCTGTGTCCAAATATGTCTCTTTCTTTATCTCTTCCAGTTTCCTTGAAGAAATGGACTTAGAGGCCAGAACTGAATCAACATACACTTTTACATCCGACTCTGTGGAGGATTCTTCAGCAGCAGCCAGCGGGAGCCTGGACAGTGTATCTGCCACAACCAGCTGCTTCCCCGGCACATGCACTGCCTGAACATTGAACCTGAGTAGTCTCATTAAAAGTCTCTGGCATCTCAAGGGTGTTTTGTCGATGTCATAAGAATTGATAAGAGGGACTAGCGGTTTGTGGTCAGTTTCCAGACTAAATTTCTCCAAACCCACTAGATAACGCTGAAAGCGCTCACAGGCCCAAACTGCAGCCAGGCACTCTTTCTCAATTTGAGCGTATTTTGACTCCGCAGCCGTCAGTGTGCGGGAACAGTAGGCGATGGGCTGTAGTTTGTTGTCATTCAGCTGCAGGAGTGCAGCCCCCAACCCATAACTGCTTGCATCAGCACTAACCACAGTCTTTTTTGAAGGGTCGTAGAACCCCAGCACTGGGGCAGACCCCAGCAGGGACTTAGCATGCAGGAACGCTTTTTCTTGTGAGGGTCCCCAGACCCAGGCAACATCTTTCTTAAGCAACTCTGTGATAGGGTGCAAAACTGTAGATAAATCTGGAAGAAACTTGCCCACGTAATTTACAAGGCCCAATATCTGTCTCAGCTCATGTACATCAGAAGGGCTTTTCATCTGTTCGATAGCCCGAATTTTCTCGGGGTCCGGCTTGATGCCATCCCCGTTGATGATATGCCCAAAGTAGCATAATTCAGTTTTCCTAAAATGACATTTTTCTTTATTCAGCTTCAGCCCAGACTCTTTGATAGCCTGCAGCACACAACTCAAACGCTGATCATGCTCCTCCACTGTAGACCCATACACTAGAATGTCGTCCATGACGACTGCTGTGCCCACGTGGCCACTCAGGAGAGAACTCATTTCCCTCTGAAAGATCTCAGGAGCGGAGGATATCCCAAAGGGAAGTCTGCAGAAACAGAACCGACCTACCGGAGTGATAAAGGTAGTCAGTTTGCGGCACTTTGGATCCAGGGGGATCTGCCAAAAGCCGCTAGAAGCGTCTAATGTGGAAAAGAACTTCGCCCCAGCCAACTTCGGGGCTATATCTTCCAGTGTCGGCAGCACAAATCTCTCCCTCTTCACTGCCTCATTCAACCTTTTCAGGTCCACACAGATGCGCACCTTTCCGTTTTTCTTTGCAACTGGAACAATGGGGGCACACCAATCAGTTGCCTCAACAACCTCTTCAATAACCCCCATAGACTTCATGCGCATGAGCTCTTTCTCCACTTGAGGCATGAGCGGGAACGGAATTCTACGAGGAGTAGAAATACTGTACGGGACTGCGTCACTTTTAAGTGCTATACGGACAGGTTTGCAGCTCAGTAGGCCCAACTCGCCAAACATATCTTCAGAGATCTCATTCACTCTGGCCACGAGGCCCAAGTCACAGGCTGCTTTTCTGCTCAATAAACTGTTAACACACTGACCTCGGATCACATGCACCCACATGGTGAACTTTTTTTGTTTGTACTCACAGCTTGCAAGAAATTTCCCCACACAATCAATGCGGCCACCAGGACTATGAACATTTGTAGTAACCTTCGCCAGCTGGGGCTGTCGAGGCAGTTTCATAAATTCAGCAAAAGACATTACAGTGATATCAGCTCCTGTGTCAATCTTAAAATCAACATTGGCTCCCATTACAGTAAAAGTAACTTTCCAATCTTCCTCTGAGCTTGTCCGTTCCACAACAGACCCCACAAAAGACACTTCCTGACCCTCCTGGTCACTGTCCACCTGCATCTCCTTAATGTATTCAGTTTTACACACCACTTCAAAATGGCCTATTCTGTTACATTTTCTGCATCTTTTATCTCTGGCCGGGCATATAGCACTCTGATCATGAGCCCGGTAGCACCGTGTGCATCGGCCATGTTGCGCCCATCCACTTCTAGGCCTTTCCAGTACTTTAGATCTACCGCTCACACTGTGCCTTTCACTAGTAATTTTCCTAGACTGTTGCACTTCATCCACAATACTCTCAGACCTCAGATCAGCACTTTGCTTTTTCACCAGTTCACTCTGGCGGGCCATCCTAATAGCCCCGTCTAACGTTAAATCAGGCTCTAACTGCAGCTTCAGGGAGACTTCAGCATCTGCAATTCCAATAACTATTCTGTCTCTGATTTGCTCTTCTTTAGCAACACCAAACTCACAGAATTCAGCTAATTCATACAGGCTGCGCACAAATGACTCCACAGATTCTCCCACACGCTGATTACGTTTGTGAAAACAAGCTCTCTCATGAATCACATTTCTTTTGGGCACAAAGTGGGCACTGAGTTTATCCATAACTATATCAAAGTTAACTTCGTCCCCTTCTTGGAAAGTAAAAGCATTGAACACTGGCTCTACATCTTTCCCCATAGAATATAAAAGAGAATTAACTTGTACTTCACCACTCTCCTTGTTCAGTTTGGATGCAATCCTGAAGCGCTGAAACCGCTGACGCCATGTGGGCCAAGCTGCAGGCTGAGAAAAGTCAAAAGGCTCAGGTGGGGTAAACTTTGACATCGTCATCATCAGAAACAGAAGCGTAGTCCAGAACTTCTGACACCATGTCATGAGATGCAGGACATATGCAGGACACAGCAATGATGGTACAACTCTATTTTATTACAGAGCATAGCAATACACATCCAGACAGGTTGATTGTACTAAACTAACTGCGACACAGACACCGGACCTAAGCCCCGCCCACATGCTAGTGACATCACATCCTGCTATCATCACACAAGGTATTCCTGAAAATCTGGCCTGTTGGGGAGGCCGGAGGACATGTTTGAAAAGCAGTGTCCTAGAGCATGGAATGTGTAGCCATTCCGCTTTGAGAGTACATTCCACTTCCATGTTTTTGCATGTGTCTAGGAAAAAATCCAAATGGCAGACATCCCAACCTGCAAAAACTAATTTCAGGGAGGTGGATTCAACCGTTACTGCGCCGCCACCCCCCCCTCCCAGTTATATATCGGACACCTTGAAACCTTAAATAAGATAGAGACTTATCATTAAAGTAGCTTCCCACTAAAGGCACATTAAAAAAGTAGCTTTATTGCACAACCGCATACAACAATCCTATTTTCCAGTGATCGTACGCTTGTTGAATGCTGAAATATTTTAGAATGCGAAGTTTAATTACGTGCAGTAAATAAGGTAGTATTTGTGTTTTATTTTATTAAAATCAATGGGGGCTTTTTGGTTACTGATGCATACCTCCCAACATTTCAAAATTCAAAAGAGGGACACTCCCCCACGGCAAAAAAATTGAAATGTGGTGGGCGTGGCTTAAAAAAATAATAAGATTAAAGTAATAAAAATAAAATTCTAAAACAAGTCATATATTTTAATACACTTAGGCAGCAAATCAAACACAAGCTCAAACCACTGGTATGGCTATGTGAGCTATGTATTTAATAAGCCTTTGCAAAGACATTGCTAAATATTTTTATCTTAATTGGACATTTAATAATAAATTCTTTAAAACTGCTCTCTGCATTCCCCATTAATATTCTAGATTCTGGCCTTTAAAGTCAGCAAACATGCACAGTAGCATACTACATAGCATACACTTACATATGCAGATACACACACTACATAGCATACACTTACATATGCAGATACACACACACTACATAGCATACACTTATACATGCAGATACACACACACTACATAGCATACACTTATACATGCAGATACACACACACTACATAGCATACACTTACACATGCAGATATACACACACTACATAGCATACACTTATACATGCAGATACACACACTCTACATAGCATACACTTATACATGCAGATACACACACACTACATAGCATACACTTACACATGCAGATACACACACACTACATAGCATACACTTACACATGCAGATACACACACACTACATAGCAAACACTTATACAGGCAGATACACAGACACTACATGGTATACACTTATACATGCAGATACACACACATACATTACACAGCATACACTTATACATGCAGCATACACTTATACATGCAGATACATAGACACTACATAGTATACACTTATACATGCAGACACACACACACTACATAGCATACACTTATACATTCAGATACACACTTATGCATGCAGATACACATACACACACTACATAGCTTACATTTATACATGCAGACACACACACACTACATAGCATAAACTTATACATACAGATACACACACACAGTTATGGATACAGATAGACACACACACAATATCATATATGGGTATCTGTAATTCATTGTATGGGGTCCTGTGGTTGGCAAGCACATTAGCTGGCAGTCTACGGCTGCCACTGTTCGTTGCCCTGGTATTAGCACTGCTCATTGTATAAAACTGAAGGCGTGATAGTATTATCACCAGGGGTTAGACATCATCACTACCAGAGGTAGGTTAGAGAGGTCACTATTACCCATGTTCAGAGTGTATACAGCCTTCTTACTCCTGCTTAACCCACACACCATTCCTTTTCCACAGGGAATCTAACAGGCATCTAACCCTGTAAGAACAAAGCCAGCTGCTTCTGAGTATGGGCCCAATAGAATTAAAAAAAAAAAAAAAAATTTTAATGCATGGGGCAAATCGGGACAGATGGCTAGCAATCCGGGACAGGGGGACAGACTCCTAAAATCGGGACTGTCCCGCGAAAATCGGGACAGTTGGGGGGTAAGGGTTCTATAACGTCCCAGCAACTAAAGGCATTCCTTAAAGAAACACTTTTCCGGATTTGGGCCACATTGGATCATGGTACTTGGAGTTTCAGGGAGATTGCATTCCATTTGCTGGCATCAGGGAGCTGCTATTACAATCAGGGAGACTCCCTGAACTTCAGGGAGAGTTGGGATGTCTGAAATGGCTGTGAAACCCGTTGCATCTCATTGTGTGTGGTTGGAAGCTACCATGTGTGTATGTAAGTAATAAGGTAATAAGATACATTGATGCAGCACCTGGGACTTTCACCATTTGGCCATTTAACATAGCTGTGTATCTAGGTGACAACTAGTGTGTTTATTTCATTAGCTCCTTCATGGCGGGGGGGTTGCAAGTGCTTAGATTGTAATGATCACGTCATTTTAAGGCCAGGATCAGATCATGGGGGGCGACTTATGCTGCCAGATCCACCCTTCAGTCCTATTTTTTATTAGAAAAAGATGGAGACTGCACTACGCCATATAAGATAGGACGTTCCATGTCATCTTAACAGTGTTAAAGCCCAGTGTTGTTAGGACAGCATAGAACATTGTAACAGCGTGGATTGGTTAAGTACTCTGTGGATGTTGCTGGATTGTTTGTGGACAGAACTGGGCAAGGGTGTATTAGTCCCTATTTTGAATCAGTTAAAAACTGGAACATTAATATGGCAGATGAAGCAGTTGGTTAGACATCAGGGTAGAGGTTCAGAACTGTGACAGGACCATCTGGTTTTGTTATAGGATTTCCTACAACGTTTCTCCTTTTTAGGTTGCATCCCAACTCTCAAAAAATCTCTCCTCCTTTAAAATCTTGCCAGTATCTCTAGTCAATGTCTCTGAGAGAGCATGTCTGGTTATCTACTAAAGACATTCAACTCCCAGCAATCCTCTAAGAAATTAGGTCCTCAATATATATAGGTTGCTTCTGAATTCTGTAGATGATAAATTAGGTTGTGTTACCTAGGTCTCTATGTATACCTGTAATATACAAAAGAAACAGCACACCTCCGATTCACATAATTTATTACAAAGGAAAAAATCTGCTAAAACAATTGCACTTACTAGAAAACAAGATAAAAAGTTCAGTGCTCATTCAATCCCATATGATATAAGATGTCCTTTTTGTGCTTATACTGATTGGTCCAAACGTCTCTCTCGAAAGTTAGAGGTTTCTGGGTATATTGATGGAACTAGGAAATACTGACACTGGGAGGATGGGCTGGTTACTACCCAACGCGTTTTATATGAGCAAAATCTTGCAGACTTCCTTAGGGATCCTTAAAATAAACAATCTGATGTTACGGAGTCCCTCCGTTATTTCAAATGTGAAACCGGAAGTGACTTCATTAGGAATAGTGCACATCCACCATCTTTACTACTGGCAACTGCCAGTTTGATATAACAATTGTATAGTGCTTCTCCTAATGATCTGAGCAAAATCTTGCAGACTTCCTCAGGGATCCTTAGAAAAAACAATCTGATGTTATGGAGTCCCTCCGTTATTTCAAATATGAAACCGGAAGTGACTTCATTAGGAATAGTGCAAATCCGCCATCTTTACTACTGGCAATTGCCAGTTTGATATAACAATGTATAGTGCTTCTCCTAATGATCTGTAAGTGCATCAGAAGTTTGTTAATATAGTATATAGTTAAATTCCAGACAGGGGGAATACATATATATCACTTAGTCTGATGAAGGGGTGAGATCCCCGAAACGTTACTGCTTTTCTGTGTGCCAATAAAGCACTTTTTGCACAAAACCAGTGAGTGCATGCCATTTATGGGACTATATATAATACCAAAGTAATAAAAAGCAATACAATTATGCACTGTATTAAGAAACCATAAAATGACACATAGTCATAAAAACACCTCTTATTATTGCATTTCAGTTATGAATAGAAGAATTTTTGTAATATACATGTATTATTATATTGCTTGTACCATCTGGTAATTACTCAATTTGTTAATTGCTGACATGATACAAGCCCCACTGGCAGTCTGAGCAGCTGCAGTATTTAAAATGCTGGTGTACTGAGAATATCTAGCTATGCTTCACATGCACGTGCAGAGAAAAATATTAACACTAAAACAGTGATAACTTTTGCTAGAAGCATTGTTGCCAATACAAATATAATGTAAATATGTTTCTATTCAAAGATGTAATTCATCAATGTGCATTTAAATTTTGATAGGAATGTCCCTTTTAGTCTACAAAAGCTTTTTTAAAATTATGGTATTACCTAAATCCACATTAGTTGCTGGACCACAGCAGTACATTTTAGCAAGGTCCCATAGTATAGGGGCCCGATGATCTAAAGCTCTCTGGGCTGATGAGATTATTACAGAATGATTGCCAGTCCTTCTATTTCCCTGGTGGAATGATCTAAAGCCAAATTTTACCCTGAAAACGTGTAGTCTTGCTAAGACTAAATGTGCACAATAAAATTAGTATTTTTAACATAATACAAAACCAATAATTTAACCATTAACACAAAAATAAGCGGGAGAAATTTGTATTGTTAAAGTGCATCAAAATTCTTCACCAAAAATCATATTTTACCAAAAATATAAAATCTGTATGTAAATCTTATTAAATATGAACAGTGAAAATCGTAATTTTAGTGCATTGGATGTGCAAAAATCACTTGGAAATTTGTACTTACAAGTACAAAATACAAAGCGTAAAATGGGCTGAACATGAGCGTTCCATGGGCGTATGTGAAATTGTGATTTATATTGGCTGCAGAATTTAATTTTGAAAGTGCACCCCCTGCTCACTGCTAACTTCGCTCTATGGAGTGAAGCTTCCCTATCTATAGAGTTCCATTACTTTTGAGTCATCTCGCCACTCGCAGGGACTGCCCCTTTTTAACGATCATTCCACCAGGGTAGCCACTGCGAGTGTCCACAAGAAAAAACACATCTGATCTGGAGAGATTTAGATCATTGAGCCCTAGGCGTCTAAAACGCTAATTAGAATATCGAGGGCACTGTATGTAGTGTTCTGTTGAGGTGCACTCTTGAGTAACAGCAAAGTGCCCTAGTCAAGGCCTTTTATGCAGCACACTCTGAAGCCTGCTTAGATCCTTGGATGTTTCTCTTTTGGAGGAGGCACTGTCAGCATCTCATATTGCAGTCTCTGTCATGGATCTAGCCATATTGTTCACATCTTTCCATCGGCTCCTTGCATGTCTATTCATCAGTCATTAGCATCATCATTTGATGTGATTTACTTATCACATGCTAACTGGCATATACAGTATGCTCTGTATTATTTTAAAGCCCTCTCATAAGACTCTGGTGCTATATATAGGAACCCTTCCAGGGCTGTCGTCTTGTGTATTCTGGTTGCCCTGGTCTGTTGAGATATCATTTTACAAGACTTTGCCTGATTTCTTGACTTGCCCTTGTCAACTGATTCTGCCTTATACGGTTTGCAGACATAGCACTTCTCTATTATCTCATCTACATTACCTTGTCCTACTTGAGTGCAACACGAATGGACTTTATATCCTCTATAACTCAACAGCGGTCCTCAAGTACTACCAACAGGCCAGCTTTTCTTTATAGCTGAACCAGTGCAAAGGTGAAATAATCAGTTGATGGGCAAGAACAACTAACATGGTGTTACCAATCAGCTGATTACTTCACCTGTGCCCTGATTTAGCTCTAATGAAAACCTGGCCTGTTGGGGATACTTAAAGACCACGGTTGAGAAAGACTGCTCTATAGTTCATCTTCAAATCTATTTATTCAATGATTCACTTCTGCATCCGTTATGTTGTCTTACGGTTTTCTTTGTTCTATACCTCCAGTGCTGTATCATCTGTACCTCCAGTTCTGTATCATCTGTACATCCAGTGCTGTATCATCTGTACATCCAGTGCTGTATCATCTGTACTTCCAGTGCTGTATCATCTGTACATCCAGTGCTGTATCATCTGTACATCCAGTGCTGTATCATCTGTACATCCAGTGCTGTATCATCTGTACTTCCAGTGCTGTATCGTCTGTGCATCCAGTGCTGTATCATCTGTACTTCCAGTGCTGTATTATATGTACATCCAGTGCTGTATCATCTGTACATCCAGTGCTGTATCATCTGTACTTCCAGTGCTGTATCATCTGTACTTCCAGTGCTGTATTATATGTACATCCAGTGCTGTATCATCTGTACTTCCAGTGCTGTATCATCTGTACTTCCAGTGTTGTATTATCTGTACTTCCAGTGCTGTATTATCTGTACTTCCAGTGCTGTATCATCTGTACATCCAGTGCTGTATCATCTGTACTTCCAGTGCTGTATCATC
Source organism: Bombina bombina (assembly GCF_027579735.1). Taxonomy (NCBI): domain Eukaryota; kingdom Metazoa; phylum Chordata; class Amphibia; order Anura; family Bombinatoridae; genus Bombina; species Bombina bombina. The sequence continues at coordinate 811,010,763 of NC_069500.1, read as the reverse complement.
TGTACATCCAGTGCTGTATTATCTGTACATCCAGTGCTGTATCATCTGTACTTCCAGTGCTGTATCATCTGTACTTCCAGTGCTGTATCATCTGTACATCCAGTGCTGTATCATCTGTACATCCAGTGCTGTATCATCTGTACTTCCAGTGCTGTATCATCTGTACTTCCAGTGCTGTATTATCTGTACTTCCAGTGCTGTATCATCTGTACTTCCAGTGCTATATCATCTGTACTTCCAGTGCTGTATCATCTGTACTTCCAGTGCTGTATCATCTGTACATCCAGTGCTGTATCATCTGTACTTCCACTGCTGTATAATCTGTACTTCCAGTGCTGTATCATCTGTACTTCCAGTGCTGTATCGTCTGTACATCCAGTGCTGTATCGTCTGTACATCCAGTGCTGTATCGTCTGTACTTCCAGTGCTGTATCGTCTGTACTTCCAGTGCTGTATCATCTGTGCATCCAGTGCTGTATCATCTGTACTTCCAGTGCTGTATTATATGTACATCCAGTGCTGTATTATATGTACATCCAGTGCTGTATCATCTGTACATCCAGTGCTGTATCATCTGTACATCCAGTGTTGTATCATCTGTACTTCCAGTGCTGTATTATATGTACATCCAGTGCTTTATCATCTGTACATCCAGTGCTGTATCATCTGTACTCCCAGTGCTGTATCATCTGTACGTCCAGTGCTGTATCATTTGTATATCCAGTGCTGTATCATCTGTACTTCCAGTGCTGTGTCATCTGTACTTCCAGTGCTGTGTCATCTGTACTTCCAGTGCTGTGTCATCTGTACATCCAGTGCTTTATCATCTGTACATCCAGTGCTGTATCATCTGTACTTCCAGTGCTGTATCATCTGTACATCCAGTGCTGTATCATCTGTACATCCAGTGCTGTATCATCTGTACATCCAGTGCTGTATCATCTGTACATCCAGGGCTGTATTATCTGTACATCCAGTGCTGTATCATCTGTACATCCAGTGCTGTATCATCTGTACATCCAGTGCTGTATCATCTGTACTTACACTGCTGTATAATCTGTACTGTACATCCAGTGCTGTATCATACGTACATCCATTGCTGTATCATCTGTACTTGCAGTGCTGTATCATCTGTACATCCAGTGCTGTATCATCTGTACATCCAGTGCTGTATCATCTGTACATCCAGTGCTGTATCATCTGTACATCCAGTGCTGTATCGTCTGTACATCCAGTGCTGTATTGTCTGTACATCCAGTGCTGTATCATCTGTACATCCAGTGCTGTATCATCTGTACATCCAGTGCTGTATCATCTGTACATCCAGTGCTGTATCATCTGTACATCCAGTGCTGTATCATACGTACTTCCAGTGCTGTATCATCTGTACATCCAGTGCTGTATCATCTGTACTTCCAGTGCTGTATAATCTGTACTTCCAGTGCTGTATCATCTGTACCTCCAGTGCTGTATCATCTATACATCCAGTGCTGTATCATCTGTACATCCAGTGCTGTATCATCTGTACTTCCAGTGTTGTATCATCTGTACTTCCAGTGCTGTATCATCTGCACTTCCAGTGCTGTATCATCTGTACTTCCAGTGTTGTATCATCTGTACTTCCAGTGCTCTATCATCTGTACATCCAGTGCTGTATCATCTGTACTTCCAGTGCTGTATCATCTGTACTTCCAGTGTTGTATCATCTGTACATCCAGTGCTGTATCATCTGTACATCCAGTGCTGTATCATCTGTACTTCCAGTGCTGTATCATACGTACATCCAGTGCTGTATCATCTGTACATCCAGTGCTGTATCATACGTACATCCAGTGTTGTATCATCTGTACATCCAGTGCTGTATCATCTGTACTTCCAGTGTTGTATCATCTGTACATCCAGTGCTGTATCATACGTACATCCAGTGTTGTATCATCTGTACATCCAGTGCTGTATCATACGTACATCTAGTGTTGTATCATCTGTACATCCAGTGCTGTATCATACGTGCATCCAGTGTTGTATCATCTGTACATCCAGTGCTGTATCATCTGTACTTCCAGTGTTGTATCATCTGTACATCCAGTGCTGTATCATACGTACATCCAGTGCTGTATCATCTGTACATCCAGTGCTGTATCATACGTACATCCAGTGTTGTATCATCTGTACATCCAGTGCTGTATCATCTGTACTTCCAGTGCTGTATCATCTGTACATCCAGTGCTGTATCATACGTACATCCAGTGCTGTATCATACGTACATCCAGTGTTGTATCATCTGTACATCCAGTACTGTATCATCTGTACTTCCAGTGCTGTATCATCTGTACTTCCAGTGCTGTATCATCTGTACATCCAGCGCTGTATCATCTGTACATCCAGCGCTGTATCATCTGTACATCCAGTGCTGTATCATACGTACATCCAGCGCTGTATCATCTGTACATCCAGTGCTGTATCATACGTACATCCAGTGCTGTATCATACGTACATCCAGTGCTGTATCATCTGTACTTCCAGTGCTGTATAATCTGTACATCCAGTGCTGTATCATCTGTACATCCAGTGCTGTATCATCTGTACATCCAGTGCTGTATCATCTGTGCATCCAGTGCTGTATCATCTGTACATCCAGTGCTGTATCATCTGTACATCCAGTGCTGTATTGTCTGTACATCCAGTGCTGTATCTTCTGTACATCCAGTGCTGTATCGTCTGTACATCCAGTGCTGTATCGTCTGTGCATCCAGTGCTGTATCTTCTGTACATCCAGTGCTGTATCATCTGTACATCCAGTGTTGTATCATCTGTACATCCAGTGCTGTATCATCTGTACATCCAGTGCTGTATCATCTGTACATCCAGTGCTGTATCATCTGTAGTTCCAGTGTTGTATCATCTGTACATCCAGTGCTGTATCATCTGTACATCCAGTGCTGTATCGTCTGTACATCCAGTGCTGTATCATCTGTAGTTCCAGTGTTGTATCGTCTGTACATCCAGTGCTGTATCGTCTGTACATCCAGTGCTGTATCGTCTGTACTTCCAGTGCTGTATCGTCTGTACTTCCAGTGCTGTATCGTCTGTACATCCAGTGCTGTATCGTCTGTACATCCAGTGCTGTATCATCTGTACATCCAGTGCTGTATCATCTGTACATCCAGTGCTGTATCATCTGTAGTTCCAGTGTTGTATCATCTGTACATCCAGTGCTGTATCATCTTTACTTCCATAAACATGTGAGAACAATGCAAAAGTAAAATAATCTCTAATTGAATTACTATTGATGATGATATCTAGTGTGTTTGAATGAACCAATACGCTTAGTTTATGACATGAGCAATAAATAAACTCCTATCATTTTATCTAAGATTAGGGGGAGAACCCACAGAACATTTTCTGTGCAAAAAAAAAAAGAACTAAAAGGAGTAACACCATTCAAAAGTACTCAGGGTATATTTTAAAGGAAATTAACATTTATACTGTTGCTAAGAATCATGGATGACGGAAAGGGAAACGTTTAAAGGCAGACCTTGATATTTTATGAGGAGTTTATTTCTTTTGGGATTAGTCATATCTGTGGACCAGATAATCATTACCATTTACTCACGTTGAGAAATGTCCATAACAGGGTGCTTTATTCCTGAGATACCTGCACAAATTTAGAATTGGTTCTCACTGAATTTGTTCTGTGCAACTGTTTAATGGCTAATATATCATTTTTGGCTAATCAATTAGTAACATACAAAAATATGTAAATAGTGGCGGTTCTTTGGGGGGTGCTGAGGGGTACTATGCACCTCCAAATACATGTGTAGCACCCCTGTTGAGTTGCAAAAATAAATGTTGATATTGCACAGTGTTTACTGCACCTTTAAACACATTCAAGGACTGTTTTCAAGGAGTTTGTCATTCGACTGCTCTGAACTAACAAAGTTATGCACACGTTGCTAACACAATAGTCTTAAATGCTTCAAAAACACTTATTTTCTATGCAGATACTTTATAATGCAATGTTTAATTATTTTATATCTATCATCTATCTATCATCTATCTATCTATCTATCTATCTATCTATCTATCTATCTATCAATCTATATATCAATCATCTATCTAAACTTGAATGTCCTTTCAAATGGATATAGACTATCTATATCTATCTCAGCCTTGGTGAATGTATAAGATTGAAAAGGTAATTGGCTTGCCTCTTATTAGTAGTAGTGTAAAAAGTTTGAAACTGTTTTCACAACAGAAGCAGTCTTGCTTTCATTTGTATAAAATCAGCCCTGTGGACAGCTTTGTTAAAATAACAATTGAAGGCAGATCAGCAAAATGTATTTGGGGTTAATAAGATCTGAAGAAATGTACTCTAAGAGATCAGGGTAATGTTATAATCTAGGGCCAATTTAACAAGCTTCTGCAGAAAAAGTCAAAGGATAGGCCTCTACAGAGTATTTAGCCTAGAAGTGGGACGGCTGTTTTGTGAGTTTACTAGAGGCTACATATGGCTTTAGAAATCCTAATATGGTACTAAAAGGCATACTAAACCCAGATTTTTTCATTCATGATTCAGATAGAGCATGCAATGTTAAGCAACTTTCTAATTTACTCCTATTAGAATTTTTCTTTGTTTTCTCGCTATCTTTATTTGAAAAGCAGGAATGTAAAGCTTAGGAACCAGCCCATTTTTGGTTCAGAACCTGGGTAACACTTGCTGATTGACCCAGGTGACCCAAGTGCTGAGCCAAAAATGGGCCAGCTCCTAAGCTTTACATTTTTGCATTTTCAAATAAAGATAGCAAGAGAACAAAGAAAATTGTAAATTAGAAAGTTGCTTAAAATTGCATGCTCTATCTGAATCATGAAACAAAAAAATTGAGTTTAGTATCCCTTTAAGGCTCGGTGATCTAAAGCTCTCCACTCTGGCAAGATTACCCTATAGGGTACATAGGTCTCATCAGTACTGTGAGGGAATTAACTTTAGAAAAGCAAAAAAAAAAAAGCCCTAAAAGATTTGTGGCCATATTATAAGTGGCGTACTATTTAGCGCTTTTGTTCACACACAAATACCACCAGAAGTAAACTTTTAACAAGGGTGGGTTAGTGCGCATATTACAAGTTGAAAGTAAATTGGTGCATGCGAACAAAACCCAACTTGCACTTTCTTCATGCAACCGCACTAACTTCTTCTGGCCATAGACTTCAATGGAGCACGCTGAAGAAAAAAACCTAACATTTATTGCTCACGCACTAACCTGACACTGCGTTAGACCTACAGCGCTAAGCTTGAAGGTAGTTATAAATATTTTACATTCCAATGTTCTTCACAAGAAAATGTTATTTTAAATTTTATGGATTAGATTTATCATGCAGCATACGCTGCTGTTTCAGGCTCACCGGAAACATAAGTTAAGAAGCAGCAATCATGCGGACTGCAATCATCCTGATCAGATACGATCGGGATGATTGACACCCCCTGCTAGCGGCTGATTGGCCGCAAATGTGCAGAGGGCGACATTGCACAAGCATTTCACCAGAAATGTTTTGCAATGTTAAATGCTGACAGCATATGCTGTCGGCATTTAGCGATGTCGGGCGGACATTATCTGATACAGAAGATCATGTCGTCCGACATTTGATAAATCTACCCCAAAGTGCGCAAATCCAACAGGAGTACCCTTATTCTTCATGTGCGCAAGCCCAACATGAGTTACCTTAAGGTGCGCTATATATAAAATATTGAAAAATATTAATAATTAATGTATATAATTATTATAGATGTACTTAAATATTCTAAAAAATCCATAGAATATATATATATGTATATTTTACAGTAACTATAATAATTAGTAATAATTATCGTTAATATTTTTTCAATATTTTATATTTAATATTTACAAAAAGCGCCTTAAGATAACTAATTCTTCTTGTGTGCTAACCCGACACCGCAGTTGACCTAAAGCATGCAACGCGGAGCGCATTACACATATTTTACATACCTTTGTTCTTCATATAGAAAAAATGTTTTACTTTGTATTTTTAAATACAGGGATATATTTCTATATATATATCTGACAAAATAAAATATATATCTATACCTATATAGATATACAGGTATAGATATATACAGACATATATATATAAGAATATCTGTTTAAAGTAAAATTGTTCTGTAAGTGAAGAACATTGGAATGTGGAATTAAAAAAATTGTGGTTTTTTTGCATCTGCGCTCTGCATTGAAGTCTATGGAGAGAATAAGTTAGAGCAGTCACGATATACGAAGTCCTTTAGTTAGCGCGCATCGGGTTTCACTCCAGACACCGTTGCAACCTACATTATCACTATGAACCACTACTCTACTGCCCCTAACATCGCCGACACCTATATTATATTTATTACCCCCTAATCTGCCCCCCCCAATGTCGCTGCCACCTACCTACACTTATTAACCCCTAATCTGCCGACCGGACATCGCCACCACTATAATGAACTTATTAACCCCTAAACCGCCGCACTCCCGCCTCGCAAACACTATAATAAATGTTATTAACCCCTAAACTGCCCTCCCTAACATCGCCGCCATCTACCTACAAATATTAACCCCTAATCTGCCGCCCCCACTGTCGCCCCTACTATAATAAAGTAACTAACCCCTAAACCTAAGTCTAACCCTAACACCCCCCTAACTTAAATATAAATTAAATTTAAAGAAATAATTTTACTATAATTAAATAAATTAATCCTATTTAAAACGAAATACTTACCTATAAAATAAACCCTAATATAGCTACAATATAACTAATAGTTACATTGTAGCTATTTTAGGATTTATATTTATTTTACAGGCAACTTTGTATTTATTTTAACTAGGTACAATAGCTATTAAATAGTTAATAACTATTGAATAGCTACCTAGTTAAAATAATTACAAAATTACCTGTAAAATAAATCCTAACCTAAGTTACAAATACACCTAACACTACACTATCATTAAACTAAATAAATTACCTACAATTATGTAAACTAAAATACAATTAAATAAACTAAACTATAATACAAAAAAACCCACTAAATTACAGAAAATAAAAAAAATTACAAGAAGTTTAAACTAATTACACCTAATCTAAGCCCCCTAATAAAATAGAAAAGCCCCCCAAAATAATAAAATGCCCTACCCTATTCTAAATTACAAAGTAATCAGCTCTTTTACCTGCCCTTAAAAGGGCTTTTTGCGGGGCATTGCTCCAAAGTAATCAGCTCTTTTACCTGTTAAAAAAATACAACCCCCCCAACATTAAAACCCACCACCCACACACCCCTACTCTAACCCACCCAAACCCCCCTTAAATAAACCTAACACCAACCCCCTGAAGATCTCCCTACCTTGAGTCGTCTTCACCCAGCCAAGCCGAATTCTTCATCCAAGCAGAGCAAGAAGAGGTCCTCCATCCGGTAGAAGTCTTCATCCAAGCGGGGCAAGAAGAGGTCCTCCATCTGGTAGAAGTATTCATCGGCGTCTTCTATCTTCATCCATCTGGAGCGGAGTGGAGCCATCTTCCATCCAGCCGACGCGGAGCCATCCTCTTCGACGGACTAACGATGAATGATGGTTCCTTTAAGGGACGTCATCCAAGATGGCGTCCCTCAAATTCCGATTGGCTGATTCTATCAGCCAATCGGAATTAAGGTAGGAAAAATCTGATTGGATGATTCAATCAGCCAATCAGATTGAAGTTCAATCCGATTGGCTGATCCAATCAGTTAATCGGATTGACCTTGCATTCTATTGGCTGATCGGAACAGATCCTATCAGCCAATCGGAATTCGAGGGACGCCATATTGGATGACGTCCCTTAAAGGAACCGTCATTCGTCGTTAGTCCGTCCGTTGAAGAGGATGGCTTCGCGTCGGCTGGATGGAAGATGGCTCCGCTCCGGATGGATGAAGATAGAAGATAGAAGACGCCGCTTGGATGAATACTTCTACCGGATGGAGGACCTCTTCTTGCCCCGCTTGGATGAAGACTTCTACCCGATGGAGGACCTCTTCTTTCTCCGCTTGGATGAAGAATTCGGCTCGGCTGGGTGAAGACAACTCAAGGTAGGGAGATCTTCAGGGGGTTAGTGTTAGGTTTATTTAAGGGGGGTTTGGGTGGGTTAGAGTAGGGGTGTGCGGGTGGTGGGTTTTAATGTTGGGGGGGTTGTATTTTTTTTACAGGTAAAAGAGCTGATTACTTTGGGGCAATGCCCCGCAAAAAGCCCTTTTAAGGGCTGGTAAAAGAGCTGATTACTTTGTAATTTAGAATAGGGTAGGGCATTTTATTATTTTGGGGGGCTTTTTTATTTTATTAGGGGACTTAGATTAGGTGTAATTAGTTTAAACTTCTTGTAATTTTTTTTTATTTTCTGTAATTTAGTGGGGGGGGGGGGTTGTATTATAGTTTAGTTTATTAAATTGTATTTTAGTTTACATAATTGTAGGTAATTTATTTAATTAGTTTAATGATAGTGTAGTGTTAGGTGTATTTGTAACTTAGGTTAGGATTTATTTTACAGGTAATTTTGTAATTATTTTAACTAGGTAGCTATTCAATAGTTATTAACTATTTAATAGCTATTGTACCTAGCTAAAATAAATACAAAGTTGCCTGTAAAATAAATATAAATCCTAAAATAGCTACAATGTAACTATTAGTTATATTGTAGCTATATTAGGGTTTATTTTATAGGTAAGTATTTAGTTTTAAATAGGATTCATTTATTTAATTATAGTAAAATTATTTCTTTAAATTTAATTTATATTTAAGCTAGGGGGGTGTTAGGGTTAGACATAGGTTTAGGGGTTAATAACTTTATTATAGTAGCAGTGACGGTGGGGGCAGCAGATTAGGGGTTAATATTTGTAGGTAGGTGGCGGCGATGTTAGGGAGGGCAGATTAGGGGTTAATAAAATTTATTATAGTGTTTGCGAGGTGGGAGTGCCGCGGTTTAGGGGTTAATACATTTATTATAGTGGCGGCGATGTCCGGTCGGCAGATATGGGGTTAATAATTGTAGGTAGGTGGCGGCAACGTTGGGGGGGCAGATTAGGGGTTAATAAATATAATGTAGGTGTCAGCGGTGTCCTGAGTGGCAGATAAGGGGTTAAAAAAATTATTATAGGGTTTGCGATGTGGGGGGCCTCGATTTAGGGGTTCATAGGTAGTTTATGGGTGTTAGTGTACTTTATAGCACAGTAGTTAAGAGCTTTATGTTCCCGCATTAGCCCATAAAGCTCTTAACTACTGACTTTTTTTGATGGTAGGAGTCTTGTCGGTAGAGGGTCTACCGCTCACTTCTTCCAAGACTCGTAATACCAACGTTAGACAAATCCCATTGAAAAGATAGGATACGCAATTGACGTAAGGAGATCTGCGGTAGCCTCGAGTCGCGGAAAGAAAGTGAGCGGTAGACCCTTTCCTGCCTGACTCTAAATACCAGCGGGCGTTAAAAAGCAGCGTTAGGACCCCTTAACGCTGCTTTTGACGGCTAACGCCAAACTCTAAATCTAGGCGACAATTTTTAAGCACATTATAGCTTATCAAGAGAAAGTATATTTTGAATACTTAAACTTAAATATACTACAAACTGACCTATCATTAAATCAATAAGTTTGTTAAAGTTAGAGAGTGTCAAAGGTTTAAAGGGACATTATACACTAGATTTTTCTTTGCATAAATGTTTTTTAGATTATCCATTTATATAGCCCATACAGTTTTTGTTTTGTTTTTAATGGATAGTTTTGCTTATTTTTAAATAACATTGCTCTGATTTTCAGACTCCTAACCAAGCCCTCGCAACGTAACTACCGCACCTTTTCAAAAAGTCCTTTTTTCAATGGGAATTCCATAGCGCCGGCATTAGGAGTTTGCCTGTCCAGCCAAAAACTGAACAGTACAGCCTATAACTACAAGATCTGTACCGTCACCTGAAAGTCAGTAGTTATGAGTTTTACACTACAAAGCTGTAGCATAAAACTCATAACTAAAGTGTTACAAAGTACACTAACACCCATAAACTACCTATAAACCCCTAAACCGAGGCCCTCCCGCATCGCAAACACTAAAATAAAATTAATAACCCTTAATTTTCCGCTCCGGACATTGCCGCCACTATAATAAACATATTAACTCCTAAACCGCCGTACTCCTGCACTGCAAACACTAGTTAAATATTATTAACCCCTTATCTGCTGCCCCAATGTCGTCGCCACCTATATACACTTATTAACCCCTATTCTGCTGTCTCTAACATCGCCGCAACCTACATTACTGTTATTAACCCCTAATCTGCTGCCCCCAAAATCGCCCCAACCTAACTACACTTATTAACCCCTAATCTGCTGCCCCCAATGTCACCGCCACTATACTAAAGTTATTAACCCCTAAACCTAACTCTAAGACTAACCCTAACCCTAACGTAACCCTAACCCTATCACCCACTAACTTTAACATATTTAAAATAATTCCAAATAAAAATTACAATTAATACCTAAATTATTCCTATTTAAAAATAAATACTTACCTGTAAAATAAAACTTAAGCTAGCTACAATATAACTAATAGTTATATTGTATGTAGCTTATGTTTTATTTTTATTTCACTGCTAAGTTTGCATTTATTTTAACTAGGTTTATTAGTTAGTAAAAAGTTATTAACTATTTATTAACTACCTAGTAAAAATAAATAAAAATTTACCTGTGAAATAAAACCTAACCTGTCTTACAGTTAAACCTAACATTACACTAAAATTAAATAAATTACATTAATGAAATACAATTAACAAAATTACAAAAAAAAAACACTGTTACACAAAATAAAAAAGAAATGGTCAAATATTTAAACTAATTACACCTAATCAAATAGCCCTATCAAAATAAAAAAGCCCCCACCCCCCAAAATAATAAAAGCCCTAGCCTAAACTAAACTGCCAATAGCCCTTAAAGGGGCCTTTTGCGGGGCATTGCCCCAAAGAAATCAGCTCTTTTACCTGGCAAATAAAAATACAAACCCCCCCAACAGTAAAACCCACCACCCACACAACCAACCGCCCCAAATAAAAACCTACCTAAAAAACCTAAGCTCCCCATTGCCCTGAAAAGGGCATTTGGTTGGGCATTGCCCTTAAAAGGGCATTCAGCTCTTTTACATTGCCCAAACCCTAAGCTAAAAATAAAACCCACCCAATAAACGCTTAATAAAATCTAACACTAACCCCCAAAGATCCACTTACAGTTTTGGAAGACCAGACATCCATCCTCATCCAGCCGGGAGAAGTCTTCATCCAAGCGGCAAGTAGTCCTCAACGAAGCCAGGAGAAGTCTTCATCCAAGCGGCAAGAAGTCGTCCTCCAGGCAGGCAGAAGTCTTCATCCAGACGGCATCTTTTATCTTCATCCTTCCGACGCGGAGCGGCTCTATCTTCAAGACATCCGGTGCAGAGCATCCTCTTCATACGGTCCCAGTCGTACACTGAAGATTCCCTTTAAGGGATGTCATCCAAGATGGCGTCCCTTGAATTCCGATTGGCTGATAGAATTCTATCAGCCAATCGGAATTACAGGGTAAAAAAATCTTATTGGCTGATGCAATCAACCAATAGGATTGAGCTTCAATCCTATTGGCTGATCCAATCAGCCAATAGGATTGAGCTTGCATTCTATTGGCTGATTGGAACAGCCAATAGAATGCAAGCTTTATGCTATGGTCTACTCTAATTCCTTTATAGACCCTCCACAAAACAGCAGCTGCATTCATGTTCACAGTAATTATATTAAAGGGACCTTAAACACCTTGTGATTTTTATATAAATTGTTTAGTTATGTGTAATGAAACAACTTAATTTATTATTTATTTTGTCCCCCTTTTTATTTATTATATTATTTTATTGTCATTATTTATTTTGTCCCCCTTTTCATGTAATTTAGCTATCAAAATTTAAGATTTTCTAATTTTACAACTTTAAATGCACTCTGCTGACTTATCAAGGCTAACCCTGCTACATATATGTCCATAATTGGCTTTAACTGATAACAACTGCAAAACAATGTACTTTATACTAACATAATGACCGTGGCTAGAATTGTTGTCTGCAAACTCAATCACAGATTGGCTCCTCCAATAAGGCAAATGTTGCTATTGATAAACAAATGTTAATTTGTTTTAAAAACATTTCAACTTGGCTGATCTGTTAATCTTCAGGAACTTAAACGGACCAATTTTCATATAACTGCATGTAATAGACACTAATATAAAGAATAATATGCACAAAAAATGATAGAAAAATCAAGTATAAAACCATTTAAAAACTTACTTAGAAGCTCCCAGTTTATCACTGTTAAAGGGGTTAGCTGAAACCCCCACTGCAAGTGGTTCTATACCACCCAAAAAACAACCCCCCCCCCCCTTCCTCTGCTTATGAAAAGACTCTTTACACAGGAGAAAGCTCCTTAAACTCTGGGGCTTGGTTAGGAAGCTGAAAATCAGTGCAATATTATTTAAAAATAAGCAAAACTATACATTTAAAAATAAAATAAAAAGCTGTATAGGCTATATAAATGGATCATCTACAAAACATTAATGCAAAGTGTATAATGTCCCTTTAATAGAAATGTCTTGCAGTTAGTTACAAGGTGTTTACTGTCCCTTTAAGGGAACATAAAAGGTTAGTAGCTACCAAGTATGCTCTGCACCCTGTGTAATGTAGATTGTGTTATTTATTTACACTGTCAGCTACTTTCTATGACGTATGGGTTTCCCCAAGTCACAGCCTATAACTGAATAAAACATTCTTCCCTGTCTTTGTCATGTTCCTTAAACTTGATTAAAGGGCCATAATACCCAAATGTTTAAACACTTGAAAGTGATGCAGCATAGCTGTAAAAAGCTGATTAGAAAATATCACCTGAACATCTCTATGTAAAAAAGAAAGATATTTTACCTCAAAAGTTCCTCAGTAGCCACATCCCATTGTAAAGGATTTCTAAGCAGCATTTTAGTGTGTCTCTCCTGGGACAGCTGAAAGGATGAGCCTCGTGAACTCTCATATTATTTCACCAATCAGGTAAAGGAAGCTTACTATGAATTCTCATGAGAGTTAAGTCAAATCTCATGAGATCACAGTAAGAGTTCATGACCTCAGCACTGCTGATGCTGATTGGCTGCTGTTCATTTCTTCATTTTTTTTTTTACCTGCAACTGGGAGCAGCTGAGTATAACTTTTTACACAGAACTTACTCATGATTCAGATAGAGCATGCAACTTTAAGCAACTATCTAATTTACTCCTATTATCAACTTTTTTCGTTCTCTTGGTATCCCTTATTTGAAAAAGCAGAAATTTAGGCGAAGGAGCCGGCCCATTGTTGGTTCAGCACCTAAATGTAGCCACCAATCAGCAAGCGCTGCCCAGGTGCTGAATCATAAATGGGTCGACTTCTAAGTTTAAATTTTTTATTTTTTAATGAAAATACCAATAGAACGAAGAAAACTTTATAATAAGAGTAAATTAGAAAGTTGTTCAACATTGCAGGCTCTATCTGAATCATGAAAGAAAAAAATTGGGTTTCATATCCCTTTAACTTTAATTAAAATAGTATAGAACAAAACTATATGAAGAACACTACTTGCACACCAGTGGTTCAGTGTTCAAGTCAAAGCCAACATGAATTTTGCTGTGGCCACCCATAGAAGTCAAATATGTGAGGATTTACTGCACCTGAGCTATCTGATGTGCAGATGTATATTACTATCTCTGCAGTGCTAAAAAAAAAAATTGGAACACTAAAAAATAAAAGTGCTATTCCTTGCACTCAAGTGATGTTTTTTTAATAACTTTATTAATATATAAAAGTACCTGAGTGTACAATAATAAAGATTAGCAACATTTAGTACAGACAATTCAGATAACAATCTAATTAAATTCTTTGTCTCAGTTTGTTACATCGTTCCTGGTTTGTGTCCACAATTGTCCACATAGTAGACCAGATTACAAGTGGAGAGCAAACGTTTGCACCTGAGCGATAAGGGGTTTATCGCAGGGTTTTGCGCTCGTCAGGCTTACCGCTGGTATTACGAGTCGAAAGTATATGTGACCGCTTGAAAACAATCACAATTTATGCTAGAATAATTACCGCGTTCTCAGAGCTCTCGTTAACTGTTTCGCAAAACTAAATCTGTGCACATAACACATCAAAAATACATTACAAAGTACAGTTACACTTATAATAATAACACCATCTAATAAAAATTATTTTAAAAAAAAATACACAAAAAAGTTAGGGCTCAAAGATATGAGGTCTCAGGTGTTAGAAAAAAAGGCAGGCAAATTTCTAAATACATGTCTAAATATGTATGTGTATATATTCTGTATATATATATATATATATATATATATATATATATATATATATATATATATATATATATATATATATATATATACTTGCAGAGATAGGTGCACTCCCACGAACAGATGTATCGTTGCCAGGGTGCTGAATGCAGGTTAAGGTATAGGTAATAGAAGACAGCACTCACCAGGTTGGTCTGATGAAGGGGAGCTATCCTCAAAACATCATTAAATTAAAGCTGTGTTTGCTTCTTTCAAGACCAGTGAGTGCTGTCTTCTATTACCTATATACAGTATATATATATATATATATATATATATATGTGTGTGTGTGTGTGTGTGTGTGTGTGTGTGAGTGTGTGTGTGTGTACATATGTATGTATGTATTTATATGTGTTTAAATGTCTGTAAATACATATATACACACATAAACACATAAATATATATGTACACATATATTGACATACAGTATATATATGTGCTTTGGAGCCCTTTGCAGTCAAGTAGATAAAAACATGGATACACATATTTATGCAAAATTAATATTAAATAAAGGTTTTAACTTTGTATTTACTGTAAATATTTCATCTTCCAATATGCTGCACATAGCAGGATATGTTCTATTTATTTTAAAGAGCTATTCCTATATATATATATATATATATATATATATATATATATATATATATATATATATATATATATATATATATAATCATATATATATATATATATATATATATATATATATATATATATATATTATTATTTTTACCAAAATTCCATTCCATCAGATATATATATAAATATTTATTTCTCAATAAATAGAACATATTCTCATATGTGCAGAACATTGGAATGTGAAATATTCTTATTTTCATGTTGGGTTAGCATATATGAGAATATGCGATCGGGTTAGCGCACGAGTCAGGTGTTTTTTTTCCCCTTTTTTTCTGCATTGATTTCTATGGGGGAAGAGGTTATCTTTTGCGTGAGTTGGGTCAGCACAAGCGCGAGAACTTTTTACTTTCAACCCATAATATCAGCACAACCCGACACATGGAAAAATATTACTTCAAGCACAATTAGCGCTTTAGCGAAAGCAGTAATTATCGCTCCACTTGTAATCTGGCCCTTAGTATGTGACTCCCTGATATCTGCTGAGAGTGTTGCCTTTCTGATCCTTGTGTTATGGGGGTAGATTTATCATAGTGCAAGCGGACATGAGACAATATAGCATATAATGTCTGCTGCACATTGATAAATGCTGACAGCATACGCTGTGGGCATTTATCATTGCACCAGCTGTTCTTGTGAACTGCTGGTGCAATGCTGCACCCTGCAGATTCGCTAGCAGGGGGTGTCAATTAACCCAATCGTATTTGATCGGGTTGATTTCTGTCCGCGGCCTCAGAGCAGGAGGACAAGTTATGGAGCAGCGGTCTTTAGACCGCTGCTTCATAACTTCTGCTTCCGGCGAGCCTGAAGGCTTGCGTGGAAACAGGGGCATCAAGCTCCATACAGAGCTTGATAAATCAGCCCCATGGTCTCCCGATGGTCTCAATTGTAAGCTCAACATCTCTTAAAGTTTGTTATTTAAACTGTTTTTGTTGTATGAGTGATGGCAAGTGATGCGCAGTTATCAATTTATATATTGGCAATATAGAGTGGTTGCCCTCCTCTGTCTGTCCACATTGGTCATTTCCCACTTGAGTGAGCCACTAATTTGGAGTGCATGTACATAATGTCTACATTGATATTATACAAACCTGTCTCTATTCGCAATTTCATATTTATCCTGTAATTCTTGAAATGTGAGGATTTGCTGCAAACAAGGGTTTTAAAAGGCGTGAGACAGACGTGATACCCTTAAAGTGACATTATACATTAGATTTTTCTTTGCATAAATGTCTTGTAGATAATACATTTATATAGCCTATACAGCTTTTTATTTATTTATTTTATTTAAATTGTATAGTTTTGCTTAATTTTAAATAACATTGCATTGATTTTGAGACTCCTAACCAAGCCACAAAGTTTTAGGAGAATACTGACGTCTACCTACTCCAGTTTGCTCCTGTTTGTGTAAAGAGTCTTTTCATATGCAGAGGAAGGGGGGGGAGTGTCTGCTATAGAACCACTTGCAGTGGGTGGGTAACCTTATCAACATAGCTAAACTGGGAGCTTCTAAGTAAGTTTTGAAATGGTTTTATACTGGATATGTATATCAGTATCTGTGCATATTATTCTTTATAGTAGTGTCTATTACATGCAGTTACATGAAAATTGTTGTATACTATACCTTTAAGTTGCCATTGGCCAAATACTGCTGTAGTGAGCTCTTGAAGGACCCCAGAATTACCTTGCAAACTTAAGGATCTGCTGAATTCTCTTTTGTGTACCCCATAACTTACAAATTTCAGCCCAGGTTTTAAGTGCATCCCAGAACGGGACGCTATTCCTGATGTAAGATGAAAGTGAGGACAGAGAAGTATGGGACAAATAAGCTGAGTTGAAGGGATGCAAGAGTTGCCTCTCCAATGCAGCCACTCCAAAATTATTTATACAAACCAACCAGTCCACGACCAACTTAATAAGCAGTGCCCATTTATATCACTGAATATTTTGAAACCCCCAAACCTGACTCAACCAGTAAAGCCAATTTTATCCTCCCAATATGATTTTTCTTCCCTTTCCATATAAAATCACTGAAAGATTTCAAGACAGTTTGTTCATTCCTGCATGTTAAAATTAAGGTCAGCATTTGTAGGGGGTATACTAATTTTGGAAAGGCAGTCATTTTGATCAGATTGATTCTTCCAGACAGAGATATTGGAAGATGGGACTAGCTCTTCAATAAAGTTTGGACCAATGATACAGCATTTTCAATATTCACTCCAGTCTTGTTTCCCACCTCTAAGACGAATGATGGAGAAACATCCCTGTTGATTAGGAAAAACACCATGGGGTGAACATAATATCTCTGGAACACATTAAGGTAATTCCCTGTGATGAAGAACTGATCTAGGGTGGTGTAACACTCAACTGATGCTAACACACAATAGCGCTAATATTTTTGTGCTCCACTTGTACTCTAGTCCTTGTTTTGTATGTAGGTATTTTGCAATCCAGTACTTGATTGCTGATTATAAATATATATATATATATATATATATATATATATATACATATATATATATATATATATATATATATATATATATATATATATGTTACTTTAATGTCCTTTTAAAGAGCAAGGAGTCATTAGGTTGAACACATGACTTTCACCAACGATCAATACTTGGATTTTTTAGTAATAGAGACGTCAGCTAATCTTAATAAATATCACAGCTTCTTGTAACTTAAAACATGCACAAATCCTTGCATCTCGTGAACACACAAAATCTTGTTGTGATTATGTTAGATCTGCTAGATTTCATTGGCCCTACAGATATTCAGGTTTCTAATTTGCCCAATTTTTCCCAGGCTAACACTTGATCTGGTGATTACAAACACATTTGTGGTTAAAATTCAGATTGAAGCATCTCCAGTTTCTCACCCTATAACAACGTAATAAAAGTGAAGTCGTAACATCTGGTTAAGTTCTGCATACTTAGCACCCGCAATGTCTGTAAATTTATTATCCCGATGTAGCATTCTTTCCTTTTTTATTAATAGTTAACAATTCCTCAAAGATTACTTCCTTTTAAGTATTTTACACTGGGGGGCACTTAAAACTAGAAAGAAAATTAAAAAAAAGGAAAAAAATGTTACTAAGAATGACGTATTTATTACAAACTATAAAATCGTTACCATGTATGACTTATGGCTTACAGACTGGTCTGGTGTATGTGTCTTATGTTATTATAGAGGAGCCAAACCGTTACTCTCTAGTTATATGGAAAACATTTATTGAAGATTTTGGCAAAGCAGTGGCATTAAGGGTTAAACTGTGATCAATTCAGTGAACTAAGTGTCACAATAGATTCCAGCATTCATTCAATAGATTCAGCATTCAAAATTAAACTTTATTGATTTAGAACAAATGTACAATTTTCTTCGGTTATCAAATGTGATTTGTCCTCTTCGTATTCTTTGTAGAAAAGTAAATCTAGGTAGACTCAGGAGATGCAATCTTTACTTTATTCTCATTTTAACTTTATATTAAATATTAAACCCCCAAAAATGATTTCATGATTCAGATAGAGCACACTATTTTAAACAATTTTCCAATTTACTTCTTTTATCAAATTTGCTTCATTCTCTTGGTATCTTTTACTGAAGTAGCAGCAATGCACTACTGGGAGCTAGGTGAACACATTGTAAGCCAATGACAAGATGCAAATATGTGCAGCCACCAATCAGACGCTATCTCCCCCGACTTTATCTAGATATGCTTTTCAACAAAGGGTCCCAAGAGAACAAAGCAAATTAGATAACATAAGTCAATTGGAAAGTTGTTTAATTTTGTATGCTCTATCTGAATCCTGAAAGAACATGTTTGGGTTTCATGTCCCTTTAACTAAAAATTTAATTCCCCCAGAATTATTTCAGAGCACAATACAGTCAAAATAAAACTTAAATGGATTGGATAGAGCATGATATTTTAAACAACTTTTCAATTTACTTCTATGTATCTAGTTCTTTTGGTATACTTTGTTAAAGAGTAATCCTTGATGAGCTCAGAAGTGCATGTGTCTTTAGCTATCCAGCAGGTGTTTGCAACAATGTTTATAGCAATGTCAGAAATATTGCAAATACTGACATCTAAAGACATGTGCACACTCCTAAGTTCCTTACTCTACTGTTCAACAAATAATACCAAAAGATGAAAACAAATTTGATAATAGAAGTAAACTGAAAAGTTGTTTTAAACTGTATGCTCTATCTGAATCATGAAAGTTTAATTTTAACATTAGTTTCCCTTTAAAGTAAAGATTGCTGTGTTGTTATTTAAAATACTAAACATAATTATTTTTCTTCTTCCATCTCATTACATATCCTTGAAGTAATATGAGAGCATTACTATATTCTAGGTAAAGCTATTAAAATAATACTAAAAATGTCCATCATGTAACATCAATCATTGAAACCCATACTCAAAATTAAATATAAATATGAAACATACTTTCATGTTTTATTACTGTATCTGACTTCTATTTGTACTGTCATATAGTTATTGGAGTTTAACATAGAAATGTATTATTCTTACATGGTTGACAGACACCATGTAAGTGTATTTTCCAATATACATAAATATATATATATATATATATATATATATATATATATATATATATATATATATATATATATACTAATATACAAGACTGCTCAACTAAAGCAATGGATACTTTAGAACATAAACATTTTACCTGTGTCTACTATAATCCATGGAAGACACTTATAAATATACTTTATATGACCAGTTACCATGATACAATTTCCCAACCTACTGAAACCATGGGTAACTCTCTAGCAATTGTAGCCGTCTAAATTATGCAGTGAAACTGGGGTTATGCTGGAGGGCCCCTCCAGAGTCTACAGAGTCTACGCAAGTCTTGGTGATATTTCCTTCTGATCCCAATTCATTTGATTACATGTTAATTAAAGGAAGAAATCACGGTTTTCTCTTGACGCAAAATGAGCTTTGGATCACCTGTTTTCTCGTACACACCTGGTCAAAATCTGCCTTAAAGGGACATGAAACACAAACCTTTTCTTTCATGATTCATTTTAAACACTTTTTTTTTTTGAACACTCATCAATTTTTCTTCGTTATCTTGGTTTCCGTTGTCGAAAAGTATGGAGTTAAGCTCAGGAGCAGTTTTGCAATAATGTTGTACATTTGTAAGCGCACTAGATGGCAGCACTTTTTCCTAGTGCTCCAGACATGTGTACGCTACCTACTTGGATATCTCTTCAACAAAGACCATGAGTACAAAGCAAATTTGATAATAGAAGTAAATTGGAAACTTTTTTTTAAAATTGTATGCTCTGTCTGAATCACAAAAGAACATTTTTGTGTTTCATGTTTCTTAAATTTTCATTTAGTCTCAGTCATGTTCAGATATGGCTTCCTTTCATTGTAATAACTAAAAGAAACACATTAAGGGGAACTTTCTAGCTTAGCATCATCTGCAAAACATATTTGATTTTCTGCTGTGCAACCTTGTAACAGGTCTAGCAGATATTGTGTTAGCTGATGTTTCTGCTTGGCTTGAGACGTTTATTACTTAGGCTGTCAGACTCTATATTCTAGGACCTATTTTAAAGCACTGTCCTCCGGCTCCTACTCTTTCCCCTGCAGCAAAGTACCTACCTCCAAATCTTTTTTTATATCACAGTATTGTGTATACTGCAAATTATTTATATCACAAGTATATCTAGCAAGTGGATTTTATTACAAGCACAGAGACTCCTAAATTGCTTATCATTCTTTTTACTACTTATGCAGCTTTTCACAGAAATAACATATCAGAAAACACAGAAAAAGTTGAATACAATGAAAACGAGAACAACCAATGAAAAGGATGTATGCAAATGAGCTGATAAGAGTAGCCAATGAGCATACTCATAGGGCTCGATTTATCAAACATATTCTCCTTAATTTGCGCCTTAATTCACGCCGTCGTAATATATCTCCTATTTATCAATAAGAAATACTCCGAAAAATGTGCAAATACGACTGCAAAATTCTCGCCCTTCAATGTCCCTCGCCTAGGCGCACATTTGCGCAAAATAAAGCTTTAAAACGCCCTTTTCAGGGTGTATATTCAAGAATACGACCTATTTCTCTCCAAAATAGATATTTATCATTATTTTGCGCCATTGGAGAGCCTAAAGTTCTCCTCCTAATACGACTACTAATGTTCTCCATGAAGAGATAGGAGAACATCTAATTTACTCCATATTTTCAGCGCAAGAAGATGGATTATTTCCTGATTTTGTCTGCAATTTCTTTAGCAAGGGGCCATGAAAATCGAAGAAATGAACAGATTTTGCCAATACGTAGACGGCAAAGAGTTCCACGAGTTTTTCTACCTCGTTGTGGACTACAGGCATTATCTGATTATCAGATAAAAAAAAGATTTCGCCTAAACAGGGAGAGCATACAAAATCTATATGTTCTAATACAGAATGATCTAGAGCCACAGACTAGAAGAACAAGGGCAATACCTGGAATGCTCAAGTTATTGGCAGTTTTGCATTTCCTAGCCACGGGCTCTTTTCAGGCTGTGTCCAGTGCAGTGGTTGGCATGAGTCAGCCTTCTTTTTGTAGACATTTGAGGACTGTCTTAAAAGCGATTTTGAAGCATCTAAATAAATTTATATATGTGCCAAGGAATGTACATGAATGGCACCAAGTAAAATCTGGTTTTTATCAAGTTGCCGGCATTCCAAATGTCCTAGGTGCAATTGATTGCACACATATTGCAATTAGACCACCAGCTTTAAGGGAGGAGCAATATCGAAATCGTAAACACTTCCACTCTCTCAATGTTCAAGCAGTATGTGACTCTAACCTTCGGTTTTGGGCAGTAAGATCAGGTTTTCCAGGGTCATGCCACGATTATCACATATTAAAGCAGTCTGCTTTATTTGCAGCATTTGAACGTGGAGAGATGCCACACGGTTGGCTATTAGGTGAATAATAAAATTTTTATATTTATTTATAAAATGTCATATTTTAACCTCATAAACCTGTTGTTACATGTCGCTAATTTGTAATTGTATTATATTTTTGAAGGTAACAGCGGGTACCCCTGTAGGCCTTGGCTCTTGACACCTGTACCAATACCTCATACACGATCAGAAATCAAGTTCAACGAATCTCACAGGTCGACAAGGAGTGCTATTGAGCGTACATTCGGGGTACTGAAAATGAGATTTCGGGTGTTGGACCGTTCTGGTGGTGATCTACAATATTCCCCAGAGAAATGTAATGACATAATTCTGGTGTCATGCATAATGCATAATATTGCTATTTCCCAACTAAATATAGATGAGGTGTGTCTGGAGGATGTTCCAGAAGATGTTTATGTTCCTCAGGAAATTGTCACAAGACATACCACAAGAGCTGGAGTGGAAAATCGTCTTGAAATTATTGAACGATTTTTTAGATGTAAGTCTACTTAATAAAATTGTATTAACATGTTAATATTGTTTGTTCTATATTATTAATTACACCTTTTTTCTTTTTTTCAGGAAATTTTCTGATTTGATTCAAATACCTTGGTTTAATTTAATAATTAAAATTGATAGAATTGTATATATATATATATATATATATATATATATATATATATATATATATATATAATTTTATTTTTATATAAGAGAAATTACATAGTTTGATACCAAAGTTGTGTTGTGTTATTTATTATATATCTATATATCTCTCTCTCTCTCTATATATATATATATATATATATATATATATATACATATATATATATATATATATATATATAGAAATACATATTTTTTTTTTTTAATAAAAATAGAATTTATATAGTTTATAACCAAAGTTGTGTTGTGTTATTTATACATATATAGAGTTAAATATATCTTTTTCTCTTTTTGAATAAAAAATGAATATTTTGAAAAAAAAAAAAGTTTCGTTATTTACTTTGAATAAATTTTTTTTATTTATTAATATAAAAAACTTTATTAAACAACAAAAATTAACATCAAAACAGTGAACTCTAATAAACATTAACAAAGGCTATAAGTGCGTTAAATATTTTAGAACCCATAACTTGAAGGTATATATGGAGAATAGAATTATAAATCAGGATGTCGTCTATTCAAGAACTCTAACTTTTTCTGATAATACTCCTTTTGCACTGTTAATTGTTCTTGAAGTATATTATTTCTTTGTTTTTCCAATTCTATCATTTGTTTAAAAAATTCATTTTGTTCATTTCTGAAAGACAATGCCATATCTGTTAATCTTTCAACCTCATTTGGTCTCTCCGGTTCATCTATCGGGCATTGTTCTGCATCCTCAATCTCTTCCTCACATTCTGATTCCTCTACATGTGGTGTTTCAAGTTGTGTTGATGTTTGTCCCTCTATTTGTGTCTCATCATCATCATCCTCCTGACAAACTGTGTCAGTCACAAGTGGTTGTAATGTGATTTCTATTTCATCTATGAATGTAAAAAATAATTAATTAAAAAAATTAATAAAATTAATAAAAAAAAAAAAAGGTCAATAATTACCATCAAATAATGTAATTGACGAATCCTGCATAGTTTGTAGTAATCCCATGACACCTGTAACAATAAATACATTGATATTCATATATATGTTTTTAAATTAAATATCTTTACATAAACAGAATTTTCATGGCGAAAATTAAGAAACGTAGTAATACATATTAATGACATTTCATTGTCCATTCTTTTCATTAATACAAATGATATTAACATTTTTGTAATATACTTTTACTTACTGGTAGTTTCTTCCCTGCATGGTATGAAGATGTTGTGGGTTGTTCACTAGTCAACTCAGACTCGGATGGTAGGTCCACCTGGGCATTTTCTATTTCATTTTCTAATGCCTGTTCATGTTCTTCTATAGTACATATAAACAAATTAAAAATTAATTAAAATTAAAGATTGAGAAACTGAATATACAAAATACATGTTAAAGAAATAGTATAGTGTAAATTATTCTTTCATTATTCTGATAGAGCATGGAATTTCCCAAAATTTTTATAATTCAATACTATTAAAATTTTTATATTTTCTTCTTTTTGGATTATCTTTCATTTCACAGACAAAAAATCTAAGTTTAGAAGCGTGGCCATTTTTGGGTGTGACACCTGTTTAGCGCTTGAGGATTGGTTTCTTTTTAAATGTAGCCAGCCAATTAACAAGCGGTATCCAGGTCCTCATCCAAAAATGGTTCTGCTTCAAAGCTTCAAAGCTTACAAGCAAACTTTGTTCAATACATATTAAAATAAAAAAATATAAAATATTCATATAAAACAATTATTACCAGGGTATGCTCTGTCTGAATCATGAAATATAAGTTAAGAATATATTATACTATTCGTTTAATAGCAATCAATTAGATATTTACCTCAAAAATCCATGGTATCTGATGGTACATCAAGTCCCACCACGACAGCATCCCCCATCCTGGCATACAGCATCTGTTCGTAGTCAAGCAGTTCAGCCCTATATGCGGGGCCTCCACCAGTTCCTTTTCTTTTAATATTCTTACGAATATCATTCACCCGCTTCCGACAGGCCCTGACGTCTTTCGGAAAAC
Organism: Bombina bombina; assembly: GCF_027579735.1. Lineage (NCBI taxonomy): Eukaryota > Metazoa > Chordata > Amphibia > Anura > Bombinatoridae > Bombina > Bombina bombina. The sequence continues at coordinate 810,986,090 of NC_069500.1, read as the reverse complement.
TACCCTCTGCTGACACAGCACGACTAATTTGTTCCCAAATAGCCTTTTTTCTTTGAGGGTTGACAGATTTTGCTTGATATCCGATAATAACATCGTAATGTTCGATGACAACTTCAACTAGAATACAGTTCTGTCGATGACTAAACATCACACTTCGGCCACTTTTCGTCTTTCCAGCTAGTCCAGTAGCCATCGCAAATTTAGATCAAAAAATGGCGCTAATAAGAATAGTGTCTTCGTTCGAAGTCAGAATAAAGTAATGAACAATTATCACTAACAACTTTTGTTCCAGAACGTTACAGAAATGGGGCGTTATATGAATAGATTACTGAATAATTTAAATAAAATTAGTAACTGTAATTTGATTGCACAATTAGAATTTACTTTATGCCTATTGGTCAAATGTGTATTTTTTTCAAATTGATGTGTCTTTATTTTTATATACATTCTTTTTTAAAATTCGAAACTATTTGTATGTATCAATTGGGGTAACAACGAACATAGTAGGGAAGAGGGTTTGTAAATAAAGAACTTTTTATCTTACTACATGGGAATCCGCTCCTCCTTGCTTACATAACAACGAACATAGCCCTAAAAATAAATTTAACCTAGGAAAACAAATGTATCGACTGTAGAAATATCGTCACAGTTATGGCGCATTGTAACAATTGCCAGTTATCTTCTATCGACTGTAGAAATATAGTGCACATTATTGCGCACTTTGTAACAACTTACATGTAATCTATATTGATACAAAAAGATGTAACTAGTTTAATATTTTTCTTTAATATTGATAAATAAAGAAGTTTCTACTCGATTACTTATTTCTTTTAAAAATAAATCATTTTTAAAATGGATATATTTTAATGCGCAATAACAATAACAATTAGTTCCGTTATTGGGTGGAGTTTTATGGTTAGAGAGATACATACATACATTTGAAGATGAATCGTTCCAAGAAGTTTTCCATTGGTGAATTACTGATTATCACCTATACAATGGAAAAGTATTTTCCGAAAAAAAGGAAGGGGATATTCACATTGGAACAGGATAAAAGAAATCCAATTTTATCAGAGATGGTGCGACGGGTCAGACGTCTGTCTGGCCATAATAGGACTAGAAAACAGTGCCTGAAGCGTTATAATGATCTAATCCGGAGACAATCTAAATTAAGGACCCTAATAAGAAGCTATGTTATGAAATGTAAGTATTTATGTAATAGTTATGTATCAATTTTTTAAATCTATTGTAATCTGTCATTAGTTGTTACTTTGTTTACATAATCTTGAACTTTGTGCAGAAATATAATTGCAAATTTTGTATCCATTTCAGCTTTATTGCGGTTTGTGAAACAGTATTAACAATGTAATTGTTTCAGTCTGATGTTGTACTATAAAATCGATTACCAATATAAATACAATTGTATTTCAATTTTTTACAGTCAAAAATAGAAAAAGGCCCTGTTATCTGCGCCCAATAAAATGGAATCCATCCAGTCCAGAAGCTGATTGTGATCCACTACCGACTGTTTTTCTGGAGTCTGAGGCTATAATGACAACAGGTATGAATATAGTTACTAAAATGTTTAATATTAAGATAACTCATCATTGATATTAACATTTATATGTTCAACATTTTTACAAAAAGGGAAAAAAAAAAAGAGGCGACAACGTCGCAGAAGGCCAATGCCCATTATTGATGATGAATCTGACAATGAAGGTAGATTTCATTAACATATATCTTACAAATAAATAAAATTATTCTATTTAATGACTATAATCATATTAATTATAGACATGATTGAAGAAGATACAAACCAAAATGCCATTGAAGATATACTTGTTGAAGAGGAAAATAATAATATGAATCAAGATTCACCAAATAGCGAGCAACAACAAGACAATAATATATGTAGGTTCATATGTCTATTCAGTCACTCCTTATATGTCATTATTTGTACTAAAATAGAACTTTTGTTTTAGTGAATAATTATTGAAAAGAGATATGGATTTCAATCAGCATTGTTCTATTACATAAGTATTCCTGTTATAATTATGTATGTCTTTCAGCTATTCAAGATGAAGGACAGAACCTTGAACATGAAGAAGAAATGCAATCTAATTCATCCAATGTAACGGAATTTTATGATTGGAGTGAGTTCTTTTGTATCAAAACAATCTTTAGCTTTCACTATTGTGTGGAACAAAAGATGCATGTGCGTGTACACAGTATTATCAAGATGACATGCTTTTAAATAACAACAGAGGTGTAGATAAAACCTTCTAACAAGATATTAGTCTTTTGTCTGTGTTTCTTGTTAGCATTAGATAAAACACTATTTATCTTGTAATACTGAAATGAAATGTATTCAATTCATGACATAACTATTTTTCTATTTCTCATTGGTATAGTGCCTGAAGATCAAGAAATAACTATCAACAAAAAAGAAATTTTGGATACCCTGCTGGAAGTTGAAAATAATTTGATGAGGACATACATAAAAGTGCAAAACTTAAGAGAAAAATATCAATCCTTTTAATTAGGAACAATAAAGCAAAACATTATTTCTTTTCATTTTTAAATAAAAAAAAATATTATGATATGAAAATAACTTTTATTTTGGTTTACAATAAATCCATATATTTTACAATTTAAAGGTGTGTGTGTGTTTATTTAATCTAAAAAAACCTATATTAATGCTGAGGGGGGAGGTGGATATAAATATAAGAGTTGGGTTAGATCAAAGGGTTGGGTTATATCTTTGAAATACATAAACTCATGTTTAGATAAGTAGTTCAAAAGTTAATACAAAGATATAATTTGTAATACAATTTTGAATGAGATCTTGATGTGCTTTCTTAAATAATATAAACATTGATACAACAAATAATAAAGTAGATATCAAAAAATTGTGTTATTTTCAACATTAAATTTTAATCTTACCATTTAACTTAAGATTTATATGTGAGAGAATGTGATAATATGATCACAATTATTATATTCAAATTTTTAAAACATTGTTAGCGATTATCGTAAATATAAATAAATTTTGTGTTTATTGAAAAGCACACATCGAATTTGTAACATTGATAACTGAACAATACAAATTAAAAAGTAATCAATGAGAATTCACATTTATTTCTCATATGCGCTTTAATTTAACACATTTTTAATAATAAATATGGCGCAAATATATGAATAACGGCGAGATTTATCAATATCACGCCACATCTCGCCTTTGGAAAGTAACGTAGAAATACGACCCCTTTTATGATAAATAATGGCGCACATGTGCGCCTATCGGATGGCGATATGCAGAGTACTTGACGGAGAACGGAACGGCGATCTTGAACAAAGTTTGATAAATCGAGCCCATAGGGCTCGATTTATCAAACATATTCTCCTTAATTTGCGCCTTAATTCACGCCGTCGTAATATATCTCCTATTTATCAATAAGAAATACTCCGAAAAATGTGCAAATACGACTGCAAAATTCTCGCCCTTCAATGTCCCTCGCCTAGGCGCACATTTGCGCAAAATAAAGCTTTAAAACGCCCTTTTCAGGGTGTATATTCAAGAATACGACCTATTTCTCTCCAAAATAGATATTTATCATTATTTTGCGCCATTGGAGAGCCTAAAGTTCTCCTCCTAATACGACTACTAATGTTCTCCATGAAGAGATAGGAGAACATCTAATTTACTCCATATTTTCAGCGCAAGAAGATGGATTATTTCCTGATTTTGTCTGCAATTTCTTTAGCAAGGGGCCATGAAAATCGAAGAAATGAACAGATTTTGCCAATACGTAGACGGCAAAGAGTTCCACGAGTTTTTCTACCTCGTTGTGGACTACAGGCATTATCTGATTATCAGATAAAAAAAAGATTTCACCTAAACAGGGAGAGCATACAAAATCTATATGTTCTAATACAGAATGATCTAGAGCCACAGACTAGAAGAACAAGGGCAATACCTGGAATGCTCAAGTTATTGGCAGTTTTGCATTTCCTAGCCACGGGCTCTTTTCAGGCTGTGTCCAGTGCAGTGGTTGGCATGAGTCAGCCTTCTTTTTGTAGACATTTGAGGACTGTCTTAAAAGCGATTTTGAAGCATCTAAATAAATTTATATATGTGCCAAGGAATGTACATGAATGGCACCAAGTAAAATCTGGTTTTTATCAAGTTGCCGGCATTCCAAATGTCCTAGGTGCAATTGATTGCACACATATTGCAATTAGACCACCAGCTTTAAGGGAGGAGCAATATCGAAATCGTAAACACTTCCACTCTCTCAATGTTCAAGCAGTATGTGACTCTAACCTTCGGTTTTGGGCAGTAAGATCAGGTTTTCCAGGGTCATGCCACGATTATCACATATTAAAGCAGTCTGCTTTATTTGCAGCATTTGAACGTGGAGAGATGCCACACGGTTGGCTATTAGGTGAATAATAAAATTTTTATATTTATTTATAAAATGTCATATTTTAACCTCATAAACCTGTTGTTACATGTCGCTAATTTGTAATTGTATTATATTTTTGAAGGTGACAGCGGGTACCCCTGTAGGCCTTGGCTCTTGACACCTGTACCAATACCTCATACACGATCAGAAATCAAGTTCAACGAATCTCACAGGTCGACAAGGAGTGCTATTGAGCGTACATTCGGGGTACTGAAAATGAGATTTCAGGTGTTGGACCGTTCTGGTGGTGATCTACAATATTCCCCAGAGAAATGTAATGACATAATTCTGGTGTCATGCATAATGCATAATATTGCTATTTCCCAACTAAATATAGATGAGGTGTGTCTGGAGGATGTTCCAGAAGATGTTTATGTTCCTCAGGAAATTGTCACAAGACATACCACAAGAGCTGGAGTGGAAAATCGTCTTGAAATTATTGAACGATTTTTTAGATGTAAGTCTACTTAATAAAATTGTATTAACATGTTAATATTGTTTGTTCTATATTATTAATTACACCTTTTTTCTTTTTTTCAGGAAATTTTCTGATTGGATTCAAATACCTTGGTTTAATTTAATAATTAAAATTGATAGAATTGTATATATATATATATATATATATATAAAATTTTATTTTTATATAAGAGAAATTACATAGTTTGATACAAAAGTTGTGTTGTGTTATTTATTATATATCTATATATCTCTCTCTCTCTATATATATATATATATACATATATATATATATAGAAATACATATATATTTTTTTTAATAAAAATAGAATTTATATAGTTTATAACCAAAGTTGTGTTGTGTTATTTATACATATATAGAGTTAAATATATCTTTTTCTCTTTTTGAATAAAAAATGAATATTTTGAAAAAAAAAAAAGTTTCGTTATTTACTTTGAATAAAATTTTTTTATTTATTAATATAAAAAACTTTATTAAACAACAAAAATTAACATCAAAACAGTGAACTCTAATAAACATTAACAAAGGCTATAAGTGCGTTAAATATTTTAGAACCCATAACTTGAAGGTATATATGGAGAATAGAATTATAAATCAGGATGTCGTCTATTCAAGAACTCTAACTTTTTCTGATAATACTCCTTTTGCACTGTTAATTGTTCTTGAAGTATATTATTTCTTTGTTTTTCCAATTCTATCATTTGTTTAAAAAATTCATTTTGTTCATTTCTGAAAGACAATGCCATATCTGTTAATCTTTCAACCTCATTTGGTCTCTCTGGTTCATCTATCGGGCATTGTTCTGCATCCTCAATCTCTTCCTCACATTCTGATTCCTCTACATGTGGTGTTTCAAGTTGTGTTGATGTTTGTCCCTCTATTTGTGTCTCATCATCATCATCCTCCTGACAAACTGTGTCAGTCACAAGTGGTTGTAATGTGATTTCTATTTCATCTATGAATGTAAAAAATAATTAATTAAAAAAATTAATAAAATTAATAAAAAAAAAAAAAAAGGTCAATAATTACCATCAAATAATGTAATTGACGAATCCTGCATAGTTTGTAGTAATCCCATGACACCTGTAACAATAAATACATTGATATTCATATATATGTTTTTAAATTAAATATCTTTACATAAACAGAATTTTCATGGCGAAAATTAAGAAACGTAGTAATACATATTAATGACATTTCATTGTCCATTCTTTTCATTAATACAAATGATATTAACATTTTTGTAATATACTTTTACTTACTGGTAGTTTCTTCCCTGCATGGTATACCACATGAAGATGTTGTGGGTTGTTCACTAGTCAACTCAGACTCGGATGGTAGGTCCACCTGGGCATTTTCTATTTCATTTTCTAATGCCTGTTCATGTTCTTCTATAGTACATATAAACAAATTAAAAATTAATTAAAATTAAAGATTGAGAAACTGAATATACAAAATACATGTTAAAGAAATAGTATAGTGTAAATTATTCTTTCATTATTCTGATAGAGCATGGAATTTCCCAAAATTTTTATAATTCAATACTATTAAAATTTTTATATTTTCTTCTTTTTGGATTATCTTTCATTTCACAAACAAAAAATCTAAGTTTAGAAGCGTGGCCATTTTTGGGTGTGACACCTGTTTAGCGCTTGAGGATTGGTTTCTTTTTAAATGTAGCCAGCCAATTAACAAGCGGTATCCAGGTCCTCATCCAAAAATGGTCCTGCTTCCAAGCTTACAAGCAAACTTTGTTCAATACATATTAAAATAAAAAAATATAAAATATTCATATAAAACAATTATTACCAGGGTATGCTCTGTCTGAATCATGAAATATAAGTTAAGAATATATTATACTATTCGTTTAATAGCAATCAATTAGATATTTACCTCGAAAATCCATGGTATCTGATGGTACATCAAGTCCCACCACGACAGCATCCCCCATCCTGGCATACAGCATCTGTTCGTAGTCAAGCAGTTCAGCCCTATATGCGGGGCCTCCACCAGTTCCTTTTGATAACTGCTTTCCCTTACATACTTTTCTTTTAATATTCTTACGAATATCATTCACCCGCTTCCGACAGGCCCTGACGTCTTTCGGAAAACTACCCTCTGCTGACACAGCACGACTAATTTGTTCCCAAATAGCCTTTTTTCTTTGAGGGTTGACAGATTTTGCTTGATATCCGATAATAACATCATAATGTTCGATGACAACTTCAACTAGAATACAGTTCTGTCGATGACTAAACATCACACTTCGGCCACTTTTCGTCTTTCCAGCTAGTCCAGTAGCCATCGCAAATTTAGATCAAAAAATGGCGCTAATAAGAATAGTGTCTTCGTTCGAAGTCAGAATAAAGTAATGAACAATTATCACTAACAACTTTTGTTCCAGAACGTTACAGAAATGGGGCGTTATATGAATAGATTACTGAATAATTTAAATAAAATTAGTAACTGTAATTTGATTGCACAATTAGAATTTACTTTATTCCTATTGGTCAAATGTGTATTTTTTTCAAATTGATGTGTCTTTATTTTTATATACATTCTTTTTTAAAATTCGAAACTATTTGTATGTATCAATTGGGGTAACAACGAACATAGCCCTAAAAATAAATTTAACCTAGGAAAACAAATGTATCGACTGTAGAAATATCGTCACAGTTATGGCGCATTGTAACAATTGCCAGTTATCTTCTATCGACTGTAGAAATATAGTGCACGTTATTGCGCACTTTGTAACAACTTACATGTAATCTATATTGATACAAAAAGATGTAACTAGTTTAATATTTTTCTTTAATATTGATAAATAAAGAAGTTTCTACTCGATTACTTATTTCTTTTAAAAATAAATAATTTTTAAAATGGATATATTTTAATGCGCAATAACAATAACAATTAGTTCCGTTATTGGGTGGAGTTTTATGGTTAGAGAGATACATACATACATTTGAAGATGAATCGTTCCAAGAAGTTTTCCATTGGTGAATTACTGATTATCACCTATACAATGGAAAAGTATTTTCCGAAAAAAAGGAAGGGGATATTCACATTGGAACAGGATAAAAGAAATCCAATTTTATCAGAGATGGTGCGACGGGTCAGACGTCTGTCTGGCCATAATAGGACTAGAAAACAGTGCCTGAAGCGTTATAATGATCTAATCCGGAGACAATCTAAATTAAGGACCCTAATAAGAAGCTATGTTATGAAATGTAAGTATTTATGTAATAGTTATGTATCAATTTTTTAAATCTATTGTAATCTGTCATTAGTTGTTACTTTGTTTACATAATCTTGAACTTTGTGCAGAAATATAATTGCAAATTTTGTATCCATTTCAGCTTTATTGCGGTTTGTGAAACAGTATTAACAATGTAATTGTTTCAGTCTGATGTTGTACTATAAAATCGATTACCAATATAAATACAATTGTATTTCAATTTTTTACAGTCAAAAATAGAAAAAGGCCCCGTTATCTGCGCCCAATAAAATGGAATCCATCCAGTCCAGAAGCTGATTGTGATCCACTACCGACTGTTTTTCTGGAGTCTGAGGCTATAATGACAACAGGTATGAATATAGTTACTAAAATGTTTAATATTAAGATAACTCATCATTGATATTAACATTTATATGTTCAAAATTTTTACAAAAAGGGAAAAAAAAAAAAGAGGCGACAACGTCGCAGAAGGCCAATGCCCATCATTGATGATGAATCTGACAATGAAGGTAGATTTCATTAACATATATCTTACAAATAAATAAAATTATTCTATTTAATGACTATAATCATATTAATTATAGACATGATTGAAGAAGATACAAACCAAAATGCCATTGAAGATATACTTGTTGAAGAGGAAAATAATAATATGAATCAAGATTCACCAAATAGCGAGCAACAACAAGACAATAATATATGTAGGTTCATATGTCTATTCAGTCACTCCTTATATGTCATTATTTGTACTAAAATAGAACTTTTGTTTTAGTGAATAATTATTGAAAAGAGATATGGATTTCAATCAGCATTGTTCTATTACATAAGTATTCCTGTTATAATTATGTATGTCTTTCAGCTATTCAAGATGAAGGACAGAACCTTGAACATGAAGAAGAAATGCAATCTAATTCATCCAATGTAACGGAATTTTATGATTGGAGTGAGTTCTTTTGTATCAAAACAATCTTTAGCTTTCACTATTGTGTGGAACAAAAGATGCATGTGCGTGTACACAGTATTATCAAGATGACATGCTTTTAAATAACAACAGAGGTGTAGATAAAACCTTCTAACAAGATATTAGTCTTTTGTCTGTGTTTCTTGTTAGCATTAGATAAAACACTATTTATCTTGTAATACTGAAATGAAATGTATTCAATTCATGACATAACTATTTTTCTATTTCTCATTGGTATAGTGCCTGAAGATCAAGAAATAACTATCAACAAAAAAGAAATTTTGGATACCCTGCTGGAAGTTGAAAATAATTTGATGAGGACATACATAAAAGTGCAAAACTTAAGAGAAAAATATCAATCCTTTTAATTAGGAACAATAAAGCAAAACATTATTTCTTTTCATTTTTAAATAAAAAAAAATATTATGATATGAAAATAACTTTTATTTTGGTTTACAATAAATCCATATATTTTACAATTTAAAGGTGTGTGTGTGTTTATTTAATCTAAAAAAACCTATATTAATGCTGAGGGGGGAGGTGGATATAAATATAAGAGTTGGGTTAGATCAAAGGGTTGGGTTATATCTTTGAAATACATAAACTCATGTTTAGATAAGTAGTTCAAAAGTTAATACAAAGATATAATTTGTAATACAATTTTGAATGAGATCTTGATGTGCTTTCTTAAATAATATAAACACTGATACAACAAATAATAAAGTAGATATAAAAAAATTGTGTTATTTTCAACATTAAATTTTAATCTTACCATTTAACTTAAGATTTATATGTGAGAGAATGTGATAATATGATCACAATTATTATATTCAAATTTTTAAAACATTGTTAGCGATTATCGTAAATATAAATAAATTTTGTGTTTATTGAAAAGCACACATCGAATTTGTAACATTGATAACTGAACAATACAAATTAAAAAGTAATCAATGAGAATTCACATTTATTTCTCATATGCGCTTTAATTGAACACATTTTTAATAATAAATATGGCGCAAATATATGAATAACGGCGAGATTTATCAATATCACGCCACATCTCGCCTTTGGAAAGTAACGTAGAAATACGACCCCTTTTATGATAAATAATGGCGCACATGTGCGCCTATCGGATGGCGATATGCAGAGTACTTGACGGAGAACGGAACGGCGATCTTGAACAAAGTTTGATAAATCGAGCCCATAGTGCCCCTATACTGTCCACATAGTCCAAATTCCTCCTCTTTCTTTTTGCTGCTTGTGCAGATAAGTACATTTATACAATACATTAAATATTTCCTTATTGTATGTTATTTATTTTAGTTCCTGTGTATTTTCCTTTATAAGTTTCTACTTCATTTTTCTAATTCAGTTTAACCTTCTGGTTTTAGGTTTTCCCTTCTCCATTATGGTACTCTGTTTTTATACCATTTTATAGCTGCTAACAGCTTTTATGTCCTACTTTTGTGTTCCTTTTCCCGCCCTTTTGTTTACCTCAGAGTCGGCATTTAGTCAAACAGCTCACTGCTGCATCCCTCTCCACTTGTCAGCTTTTCTAGTGGATACTTTGTAAGAGTTTTTCTCTTTTCATTTATTCTCTGCATGTAATTCTTTTTTCTCTCCACTAAGTGTACAGTTCCTAAATGTTTTTACCTCACTTTTTCCTTATTTCATTACACACTCATTGTTGCTTCTCCAAAGCAGTTAAACATTAAATTAACCCTTGGTTCTCCACAATTATTATTTTACAAATTGTTTTAAAAAATGTCTCAAAATGAAAATAATATGGAAATCTCTGTTGACTCTCTCAATGACAAATTAACTAATTTTATATCCCAAATGGATAACAAAATAAACTCAATTATGGCAGTTATTAACCCTAATATTTCTGCTCCTAGGAAGTGTAAATCCAAAACTAAACATTAATTATCTGCTTTCTCAAAGCAGTTAAATACTTTAGGTCTGTCCCATCCAGACTCTCCTCCTGCACCTCTGCAAATTGCAGACAACTCTTCTGCTGGCCGGTAGATTACCCTAGGCACCTGAACACCTGATCATAACAAGAGCCGTATATCGGGGCGTATTTTTTCAGACTCTGACCTCACCAATTTTTTTTTTTTAAAGAGATCAGTTTCTGACCTAAAGGCTCGTAAAAGACAATTTAACAATATTTCCTCTTCTGAGGAAGATTATTTTTCTGATAATGAGCATTCTAATCACTCAGATGATTTTGCCTCCGATTCTGACTTTTTAAATATAAAAGACACAAAAAAGCCCATCATCATAATTTTTTTATTTGTTTTTTACTTTTTTATTTTATTTCCCCCCCCCCTAGATTCCCTTGTTAACCCATTCACTAAGCCCGATGAATTACAGTATCCCCTTTCTTCTGAATAGTTTCCCTCTAAAGAGATTGCAGATTATATGGACCATTATCTTTGCTCCTCCCTTAAAAAATCTGCTAGATCTATACTTAGAGTGGAATGCCCCAGACCCTCTCTCCCAAATAACTCCACTATAACTCCCGAATTTGATTCCAACATACTTAAATGTCTTGGTCCCCAAGGTTCTAATTTGAAAAAAAAGGTTCTGACCGGCTCCTTCAGCCCTGTCAAGACAAACTTTTATAGACACTACTGGTCCCATAGCAAAAATGTTTGATTTAACAGAAGAGGCTATCACCTCCAATTCTTCTCTAGACCCTTTTGTCATAAGAGAATGGATTTTAAGGTCTGTAGCCTTTCTGGGGAATGCTAATGAAGTGATCGTTGCCGAAAGGAGGAGAAACATCATTAGAAGGTTATACCCTAAGCTTTCTGATTTTGCCACTACCTAATGCTCCACCAATACTAATGGTCTACTTTTTGGAGACACTTATTTATTCAAAATGAATAATTATGCCAAAACTTTCAATACATTGTCTAAAACGAAATCAACTATTAAAAAGACCCTTTTATATACAGTCTAGTGTTTTTGACAGAGCTGGGAAAAGAAGGGTCCGTTTTCCCGGCCTCTCCAATTACAATGCATTCAATTCAAGGTCCCAATATTATTACTCCAATCAGTACCAAACCCAAGCAAAAAAAACTCCTCTTTTTCCCATCAAGAGGTCGTTCCTGGCCATCAAGGTCTTTTAGAGCCAGAGGTCGTTCCAGAGCTCACTCAGGTAAATTCTCTTCTTCCCCTTTTTTACCTTTTTTTCCCCAACAAAATAGGTGGCAGATTTGGTGTGTTTTTCCCCAATTGGCAACTTATCACCTCAGAACCCTGGATTCTGCAAACCATAACTGGAACCATAATAGATCAGTGATCAGTCTCAGAACTTTGAATGCCTCTGTCCTTTATCAACACTTCAAAATGGAGGGCATTCATCTTCTCCGAGATTGTCTCTAAGATTGAGATTGGTTGGTTCGTTTGGATCTAACAGATGCTTATCTAACTGTTCTCATCCATCAGGATTTCAGGAGATTTTTTCGCTTCTATTGGAACAACATCCTTTGGCAATTCACATTCCTCTCATTCGGTCTTTCCTCTGCCCCATGGAGCTTTACGGAAATTCTGAAACTAGTCACAGCTTGGCTAAGGTTCAGAGCTGTTCATCTTATCATTTATCTAGATTATATCCTCATAAAGAACAAAGACCATTCTACCCTTTTATCTCATCTCAACCTCACCATCTCCCTCTTAGAAAATGTGGGTTTTCTTATAAACAGGAAAAAAAATAAGCTCTTACTCCCTCTCAAAATCTGACTTTCCTTGGTTTCCAAATAGACACCATTTCCTCTATCCTCAGTCTTCCTCAAGACAAGATTTGCAACATAAAGAAATAAATTGGGCTTGTGCTTAAAAGACCTTTCTTCCCTCTGAGACTTCTAGCTTGCATCATTGGCCTTCTTTCCTCCTACATCCAGGCTATATTTCCTGCTCCCCTCCACTATCGGGCCCTTCAACGTCTGAAAATTCAATTCCTTCACAAAGCTCTTTCCTATTCACATCCTATCTCCCTCTCCCAGGAGGCTCATCAGGAACTCAACTGGTGGCTTCTCAATATGGATGCATGGAACGGCAGAGCCATCTTTGGGAATGCTCCAGACATTATTATAGAGGTAGATGCCAGCAATTCTGGCTGGGGCGCCCGTTGTGGTTCTTTTGCAATAAGGAGTTTTGTTTGAAACTATTCTCCTTTATCTGTGATCCTTTGCATGGACAACATTTCTGCCATATTTTTCCATGATTCTGAGTACCCTCGCTCATCTTCACACATCCCAGGGTCTCCCTTTTCCTGATAACTCCCCTTTGGCCAATCCAATCCTGGTACCCCTCTCTTCTGCAGCTCTCCTTCCTTCTCCATCTTCTCATCCCTCAACTTCCCAATCTTCTATTAGACACTCTAGATCGTCCTCATCCCCTCCTTCTAGATGGGTCCCTCAACCACGTAGCCTGGACAATTTCAGGGTCCCCTGGACCCTTGAAGGACTTTCGGAAAGGTCTAAATCCCTTCTTCAGGAATCATGGGCTCCTGGCACCAAAAAAGCATACCTTTCAGCCTAGTCCAAATGGTCTGGCTGGTTTTCACAAAGGAGTTTGGATCCAATTTCTGCCCATCTTTCCGAAATAATTAATTACTTATCTTCTCTTTTTGATGATGGTTTCGCTTATCGTTCCATTAATCTTGCCCGTTCCCCTATTTCCGCTAGTCACGATTTCATTAATGATCTTCCTATTGGTCGTCACCCCCATATTTGTCACCTACTCAAAGCCATTAGAATCAAAAATCCTCCTTCTTCAAAATATTTTTCTCTGGGATGTAGATCTTGTTATTTCTTTCCTGCTAAATTGACCTTCTAATCCTAATCTTTCCCTCAAACAACTCTCAGCTAAATTGGCTACCCTTCTCTGTCTCCTTTCCTTCTGCAGGGTTTCAGATGTTAGAGCTATTGACATTAATTCTAAAATGTTTTCTCCTTTCTTTTTTTTTTTTTAAAGTTTTTATTGTATACACCATATTACAAAGACAAAACAAATAAGAAAAAATCACATGTACAAAAACATAAAACAAAACGATAACCCATCTCTTTTTCAGGGACACAGCCCTTTAACAGGAATATACATAGACATCCTATTACAAATTATATCTCTAACAATTTTTCTTCCAGACCTTATGAATTAATCCCTAGCTTGCTTATATTCATAATCTAATCCGTTGTCTGGGATGTATCTATGAGCTCTATCTCTTTAAATAATAACCTTAATCCTGCAATCTTTAATATATCTATAGAGAAGAAGAAAAGAGAGAAGCAAAAGAAAAAAAAAAAAAGAAGGGAAGACCCCCCCTGCCTCTCTCCTCAAACTTTCTCCATCTAGTCCCCACAAACTAAATATTTATCGCTACGAACGTAGCCAACCCCATTCTTGGGGAAGAACGTTTTTCAATATAAGTAACATAAATTCGGGAGAATTTTGTATGGGTAGTATAAATTGTTTTTGTGCATTTAATGGCCTTTCCCTGATTAGATTTAGCCATTTTGAAAAAAAGACTGTAAGTCTCTTTTCTGAGTATGGCTTACTGTTAACTAGCTCAATCGTCATCTGTGTATTCATAATGTTTATAAATTCTTTTAAGTTTGGCACTTCAGTAGATTTCCACTTTTTAAGTATTATATTGCGAGCTGCCAAAATAGCCAAGTTTATAAGGAGTTTATCTGGTTTATAGTCACCTTCATCATATAACAAAAAAACATTGACTACAGACAGGGATATTCTGGTCCGTAAGAGTTTATTAAGCCAAAAATGTACTTTACCCCAAAATGATCGTGTCTGTATAGTGACAGGCATCGCCGGGGCTTCCCGTTTTGCGTGGTGACATCACTGCGCAACTTTATTTATACTTAACAATGTTAAGTATAGGAGTAGGGGGCATGCTGCTTAGAAGCCTGTATCTCAGGCATCTAAGCAGCTACAGACCCCCAAGACCCACCATTGAAAAGGTTAACCTAACCTTTCCAACAGTGTAAGTCTTGGGGGTCTAAAAAGAAAAGAAAAAAAGTTAAAAAAAAACTTTTTCAAAAAATAAAAAAAATAAAAAAAACTTACAAAATCTTAGCACCCAGGTGGAAAAGTGCTTAGCACTCAAAGGGTTAATAATCCCAACAAATATACTTATAGATTTACTTTAATAATAAAATGTATCTGATTTATGAACCTTAATCAATGGGCTAGATTTATAGACACTTGTATTGCTGAGGGGCCTCCTTGTTAAGGCAAGATCATGTTCCAAATTCATAGAGGATTGTTTCCACAATCTTTTTTTTATTTGTCAGCTTTCCTGACGTTAGCATATATAACTTTCATAATTCAGATAGGGCATGCAGTTTTAAACAATTTTCCCATTTACTTATATTATCAAATTTGAATTGTTCTCTTAGTATCCTTTGTTTAAAAGTCAACCTAGGTGAGCACATTGGGTGAGTCAATGACAAGAAGCATATATGTGCAACCACCAATCATTTGTGCACCCTAATGCAGCCAACATTAGGAAGCTTAATGAAAAGTGTGGCCATATTGCCGCATTAAAACAGGACACATATGAAAAATACATATGTCAGGGCTGTTTAAAGAAATGTTTCAAATAATGTTCCATTATAAGAACATATGCATTTTTCATATGTGTCCTATTTTAAAGCGGTAATATGGCCACCCTATTAATGAATGGCACAACCACTTGGAACTTTTAATACTTGCTAGCCCCTTGGGGGTAGGGTTGCCACTTCAGCCATGTTTTCCTGGATACTTATGAGTTACACATGCTGCAGGCTGTGCAGGGAGGAACATGTATTGTGTTTCTGGACAGCACTATTCATATTCCTCCCTGCACACCCTGCAGCAGCTGTAACTTATAAGTGTTCTGTATTTTAAGGGACGGGTGGCAACCCTACCCTCTCCATTCTATCTCCAGAAAGCAAGAGGGAAAGTGCAGGGGTCACTAATATCAGGAACCTGGGGCAGGCCCCACCCACCTATTAGACTAGGGCTCAATTAACTCACTGCCTTTGTTGTAGCTACCATTGTGCTGTAATTTGAGTACTACATGATGGTTTTTAGCATTATTTCAACAGCTTTAGCAGCACAAGGAGGCAAAATATCTTAGTGCCCCTTGCAGTCACTGTCTACTGGCACTGAAGCAGACAGCCTGTGAGGTTGGGGCTGGGAGCCACTGCTTCCAGTCTGCATGTAGAGGGTTTGCATTCTCTGTTTAAAAGGTATACTAATTTTGTTTGCTTGTTTATCTCTAATGTTGGTATTTTGTGTCATATTTGTTTAGTATGTATCTTTAAAGGGACAGTTTATCCAAAAGCTATCCTCTCATTTGTTCCCAATTATACATCTTACCTGCTGGAGTGAATTAAATTGTTTACAAAAGCTCCTTAGCCTTTATATTGGCCTTTGAAATAGCTGATTTAGCCTGTAGTTTTCCTACCTATACTGAAAGTTTCTAAACCTAGGTATAGGTATTGAGAAACTATCGCCTAGATTTAGAGTTTTGTCGGTAAAGACCCGCGTAGCTAACGCTGCTTTTTTTCCCAACGCACCCTTCCAACAACGCTGGGATTTAGAGTTGTCTGAGGGGCTGCGTTAGGCTCAAAAAAGGGAGCGTTGAGCCTAATGTAGCTCCACTTCAACCCTCAATACCAGCGTTGCTTACAGTAGCGGTAAGCTGGGAAAACATGCTCGTGCACGATATCCCCATAGGAAACAATGGGGCTGAGCTGGCTGAAAAAAAAACTAACACATGCAAAAAAGCAGCGTTCAACTTCTAACGCAGCCCCATTGTTTCCTATGGGGAAACACTCTCTAGGTCTGCACCTAACACCCTAACATGAACCCCGAGTCTAAACACCCCTAACCTTACACTTATTAACCCCTAATCTGCCCCCCCCCACTATCGCTGACCCCTGCATATTATTATTAACCCATAATCTTCCGCTCCGGACACCGCCACAACCTACATTATACCTATGAACCCCTAATCTGCTGACCCTAACACAGCCGACCCCTATATTATATTTATTAACCCCTAATCTGCCCCCCCCCAATGTCGCCGCTACCTTACCTACACTTATTAACCCCTAATCTGCCGACCGGACCTCGCCGCCACTAGAATAAATGTATTAACCCCTAAACCGCCGCACTCCCGCCTTGCACACACTATAATAAATAGTATTAACCCCTAATCTGCCCTCCCTAACATCGCCGCCACCTACAATTATTAACCCCTAATCTTCCGCCCGCACCGTCGCCGCTACTATAATAAAGTTATTAACCCCTAAACATAACTCTAACCTAACCCTAACCCTAACACCCCTCTAACATAAATATAATTTACATTAAACGAAATAATATTCCTAAAATTAACTAAATTATTCCTATTTAAAACTAAATACTATACCTATAAAATAAACCCTAATATAGCTACAATATAATTAATAATTACATTGTAGCTATTTTAGGATTTATATTTATTTTACAGGAAACTTTGTATTTATTTTAAATAGGTACAAAAGCTATTAAATAGTTAATAACTATTTAATAGCTACCTAGTTAAAATAAATACAAAATTACATGTAAAATAAATCCTAACCTAATTTACAATTAAACCTAACACTACACTATCATTAAATTAATTAAATAAATTACATACAATTACCTACAATTAAATAAACTATTCTATAATACAAAAAAACAAACACTAAATTACAAAAAATAAAAAAAAATTACAAGCAGTTTAAACTAATTACACCTAATCTAAGCCCCCTAATAAAATAAAAAAGCTCCCCAAAATAAAAAAATCCCTACCCTATTCTAAAATACAAAAGTAATCAGCTCTTTTAGCAGCCCTTAAAAGGGCTTTTTGCGGGGCCTTGCCCCAAAGTAATCAGCTCTTTTGCCTGAAAATAAAAATACAATACCCCCCCAACATTACAACCCACCACCCACATACCCCTACTCTAACCCACCCAAACCCCCCTTAAAAAAAACTATCACTAACCCCCTGAAGATCTCCCTACCTTGAGTCGTCTTCACCCAGCCGGGCCGAAGTCTTCATCCGATGGGGCAGAAGAGGACATCCAGACCGGCAGAAGTCTTCATCCTATCCGGGCAGAAGAGGACATCCGGACCGGCAGACATCTTCATCCAAGCAGCATCTTCTATCTTCATCCATCCGGAGCGGAGCCATCTTCTTCCCAGCCGACGCGGATCCATCCTCTTCAACCGACGCCTACTCACCGAATGAAGGTTCCTTTAAATGACGTCATCCAAGATGGCGTCCCTCGAATTCCGATTGGCTGATAGAATTCTATCAGCCAATCGGAATTAAGGTAAAAATATCTGATTGGCTGATGCAATCAGCCAATCAGATTGAAGTTCAATCCGATTGGCTGATCCAATCAGCCAATCGTATTGAACTCGCATTCTATTGGCTGATCGGAACAGCCAATAGAATGCAAGTTCAATACGATTGGCTGATTGGATCAGCCAATCGGATTGAACTTCAATCTGATTGGCTGATTGCATCAGCCAATCAGATTTTTTTACCTTAATTCCGATTGGCTGATAGATTTCTATCAGCCAATCGGAATTCGAGGGATGCTATCTTGGATGACGTCATTTAAAGGAACCTTCATTCGGCGAGTAGGCGTCGGTTGAAGAGGATGGATCCGCGTCGGCTGGGAAGAAGATGGCTCCGCTCCGGATGGATGAAGATAGAAGATGCCGCTTGGATGAAGATGTCTGCCGGTCCGGATGTCCTCTTCTGCCCGGATAGGATGAAGACTTCTGCCGGTCTGGATGTCCTCTTCTGCCCCATCGGATGAAGACTTCAGCCCGGCTGGGTGAAGACGACTCAAGGTAGGGAGATCTTCAGGGGGTTAGTGATAGTTTTTTTTAAGGGGGGTTTGGGTGGGTTAGAGTAGGGGTATGTGGGTGGTGGGTTGTAATGTTGGGGGGGGTATTGTATTTTTATTTTCAGGCAAAAGAGCTGATTACTTTGGGGCAAGGCCCCGCAAAAAGCCCTTTTAAGGGCTGGTAAAAGAGCTGATTACTTTTGTATTTTAGAATAGGGTAGGGAATTTTTTATTTTTGGGGGGCTTTTTTATTTTATTAGGGGGCTTAGATTAGGTGTAATTAGTTTAAACTGCTTGTAATTTTTTTTTATTTTTTGTAATTTAGTGTTTGTTTTTTTGTATTATAGAATAGTTTATTTAATTGTATTTAATTGTAGGTAATTTTATGTAATTTATTTAATTAATTTAATGATAGTGTAGTGTTAGGTTTAGTTGTAACTTAGGTTAGGATTTATTTTACATGTAATTTTGTATTTATTTTAACTAGGTAGCTATTAAATAGTTATTAACTATTTAATAGCTTTTGTACCTAGTTAAAATAAATACAAAGTTGCCTGTAAAATAAATATAAATCCTAAAATAGCTACAATGTAATTATTAATTATATTGTAGCTATATTAGGGTTTATTTTATAGGTAAGTATTTAGTTTTAAATAGGAATAATTTAGTTAATTTTAGGAATATTATTTTGTTTAATATAAATTATATTTATGTTAGAGGGGTGTTAGGGTTAGGGTTAGAGTTATGTTTAGGGGTTAATAACTTTATTATAGTAGCGGCAACAGTGCGGGCGGAAGATTAGGGGTTAATAATTGTAGGTAGGTGGCGGCGATGTTAGGGACGGCAGATTAGGGGTTAATACTATTTATTATAGTGTTTGCGAGGCGGGAGTGCGGCGGTTTAGGGGTTAATACATTTATTATAGTGGCGGTGAGGTCCGGTCGGCAGATTAGGGGTTAATAAGTGTAGTTAGGTAGCGGCGACGTTGGGGGAGTGCAGATTAGGGGTTAATAAATATAATATAGGGGTCGGCGATGTTAGGGGCAGCAGATTAGGGGTTTATAGGTATAATGTAGGTGGCGGCGGTGTCCGGTCGGCAGACTAGGGGTTAAAAATTTTTATTAGAGTGGCGGCAATGTGGGGGGGGCCTCGGTTTAGGGGTACATAGGTAGATTATGGGTGTTAGTGTACTTTAGAGCACAGTAGTTAAGAGCTTTATATTCCGGCGTTAGCCCATAAAGCTCTTAACTACTGACTTTTTTTGCGGCTGGAGTCTTGACGGTAGAGGGTCTACCGCTCACTTCTCCCAAGACTCCAAATACTGGCGTTAGGCAGATCCCATTGAAAAGATAGGATACGCAATTGGCGTAAGGGGATCTGCGGTAGCCTGGAATCGCGGTAGGGAAGTGAGCGGTAGACCCTTTCATGCCTGACTCTAAATACCAGCGGGCGGCCAAAACCAGCGTTAGGACCCCTTAATGCTGCTTTTGACGGCTAACGCAAAACTCTAAATCTAGGTGTATGTAAATGCAGACAGCAGAATAATTATAAAAGTTTAATTTTGACTTTAATCCCCCGAATACATGATATCTCACAATCGCAACATTTAGAAAATACACTTGCAACAGAGGTTTTGCAGATGTATATAATTATTAAACATTTGCATGTTGGCTTTATTAGTAGGGTAAAGTAGTCTCACTGCATAGAATGAGAATCCTTGCAGACATAAACAAGGACATGAACAAGGGGCTGGACAAGGGCTTTTCTGGAGCATTCTGGAGGTGCCTATACCTCATTCAAGAATGCAGAATTCTTAAAGACTCTATTGAGTGGTGAAGTATTTTTTATTCTTTAGTTTCTTATTTCAAAACTGACAAGAGGTTTTTTGTTTTTTTTTCCTCAATAATTTTTATTGGTTTTATAAAACAAGTAAATACAATACAAAATAAAACAAATAATAAAAATACAAAAACAAAAACATATCTGTGATTACAGAGCTACTGTCGTTAATCCATGCTGTTAAAAGGTTACGAGCCAGTATAGGAAAAGAAAAGCAAATCTCTTGTTACTTTGCTTCAGATTAAAGTTCGTATATAAGCAGACCGAAGAGTCATTCATAAATTTTAATTTACAATGCATTTAGTTTGAAGTATTGATCCTTTATGAGTGTTAAGGGATTGCCTAGTTACTATTTGCGTTGGTCAGGTATCCGGTCTCATAGTCAGTTGGGTAGAGAGTGTTGTAGTGCTAAGGAAATGGTGCTTAAGTGTATCCCAGTAAAACTTTATATCTAAAAATACATCAAGTCTTTGAGTTCTGAAATAACCATATTCCTCCAAAATTAGTGTTTCCTCCATATGAACTAACCATTCTGATATTGTGGGGACAATAGGTTTCTTCCATTTTCTAGCTATCATGGTTTTGGCCGAATTGAGGATAAATTGTAAAAGGTGTTGACGTATGTGGCATACTTTCGGAGGGGGTAGATTTAGTAGCGCTGTGATGGGCCTCAAACTAAATGTGGGGGTAAACAGAGGTTGTACTAGGGATTTTATGGAGTTTCAGAAGGGGCGGAGAGCGGGGCAATTCCACCACATGTGGAGCCTCTTTCCTCTTAGACCACAACCCCTCCAGCATTTATCAGATGATGTGGGATATATACTTTTTAAACTCGTGGGGGTCTGATACCACTTTGTTAATATTTTGTTATTCAGTTTGATTATTTTTGCCGATGTGGATGATACTTTAGTTAAATGATAAATGCGGTTCCAGGTTTGTTTATCTATTTCGGTTTTGAGTTCTATATGCCATGTATGTGTGAAAGCTGGTAGTTCTATATTGGAGCTAGCTAACAATATGGATTTTGCTACTGACAGCGAGTGTCTAAGTTTTTCTTGAGATAAGCACTGTGATTCAAAGTGTGTTGGGGCTCTAGTCCACTCTTGTCTGTGTTCCGACGTGTCAAGTGTAGCAATTGTTTGTATTTAAGCCATTGTGAGAAGGCACCGTTTAGATATTCTGACAGTTTATGCCTTGGCTTCACTTTAGCCATCAAGTAGTATGTATTGGAATTGTATATCCTATTTCTGGTTGATTTAGCAATGCTTTTGTGTAATCTAAACCCCCTAGAAATTTAGCATTTGGGGAAATCGGTGACAATGGGGATCTATGAGTCAAAATATGTGGGTGCGTTTTTATGATCTTATCCCAAATAGAGAACACATTATCATAAAGGGAGTAGAAGTTTGCTATTTCTGTTCTATGGGTTTTGGGGATCCAACACAATGCTCCAGCATTCGGGACTCTCAGGATATGGGAGTCTATTGTTATCCAGGCTTTGGTATAAGGGTTTCTATGCCAGTCAAGTATTCTTTGAAGGCCGATTGCTTTATAATATTCTAAGCATGGGAGGCCTAACCCTCCCTCCCTTTGTGGTCTATATAACGTGTTTCTGTTAACTCTGGGTTTTATTGATCCCCAAATATATTTGTTTAACTGACTATGCCATCTGGTAAGGAATGGTGTAGGAATTTTAATAGGGACCGCTTGCATTAAATACAATATTCTGGGTAAAGTGGTCATCTTTAGTGTTTGAGATACACTATGGATACACTATGCATAACGTAGCATTGGCATGGAGCAAAATTTGCTCCAAACTAGGAATCAATCGCACTCTGACTAAATATTTACCAATCCGGGAAATATTGATTTTATCAGTGGCTGTACATCCTCTACATATAAAAACTGGGCAACCAAGAATTTGATAAATGTGCTTCAACTGTTAGAACCGCTTACAATGCGTATAAAAACCTTTGACTCCCTATCAAGAGAATTTAAGCTAGATAAGAGATAATTTTTTGCGTATCTACAAATTAGGCACTTTATTTTTAATCAGACCCTTGTTGAGGATACCAACCCACTTCCTTGGAAGATGGGTACACTGGAGATTATAATTAATAGATATCATGTGGGTAATCATTCTTTAACAGATATTTATAGGACGCTG
This sequence comes from Bombina bombina, assembly GCF_027579735.1. NCBI lineage: Eukaryota > Metazoa > Chordata > Amphibia > Anura > Bombinatoridae > Bombina > Bombina bombina. The sequence continues at coordinate 810,963,039 of NC_069500.1, read as the reverse complement.
GCTCGGAAAGGAGCAGAAATTAAAAACGAGAAACTATTTCATTCTTGGAGGGCAGAGTTTCCAGATATCAGCATGAACTTTTTTCAAAAAAGCTTTCTAAGAGTTGAGAAATATTCATATGATATAGCAATAAGAGAGTCACATTATAAACTCATGAACAGAGCATATCTTACCCCCAAGGTAATTGCAAAATGGAATAGACATGGCATTAATTCATGTTATAGATGCAACTTCCAAAATGCTGATCTGATGCATGTTTTCTACAGTTGTCCAAAAATACAAAATCTATGGAGACAGGTAGAGTACTGGTTAAATAAATATCTTCCAAATAGGATACACCTAGAAGCTACACATATATTCTTCCTTTAGTTGGAAAAGGACACGCTAAATAAGCCACTGATAAATACTGCAATACTATTAACCAGACAGATGATATTAAGAACCTGCAAAGAACAAAATGCCCCAAGTATAGCATCATTTACACATAACATAATGTATCAAATGGTGGTAGATCAACATGACCCTATGATCTTCCAAGAAAATAAATTAAAATTATTTATGGCTAAATGGAACAGAGTTAACCTCGACCAAGACAGTGATATTCAATTACAACTGATAGATTATTTCCGTTCCTCCCCTCTCTTCCTTCAATTAATCCTCACAAAGAATTATCCTAGCTTTTGGAGACAACATCTCTTCTAAAAGAGAACTTTCTTCTTTCTTTTTTTTTCGTTTGTTGACTGATAGGAGTACAATGGGACAAGAAGTCCATAGAAAGGTCCGTTATTTATGAAGTTATTATAAGTTACTATAAGGAAATCAAGGTTTTGTGCAAACCTTAAAAGTAGATGAGATACATTAGTAAAGAGAATTTGTGTTATGATAGTGCTATGTTGTAATATTTAAGTTTAGGTTGAATTACCATTAATGTGAAGTATATATATAAGAGAAGTATGACAATTGTATAGATGTCTGTTTTTTTTTCTGTACAGTAATTTCTAAGGTAAATCTGTAACAGTCGTTCTTGTGTATTTTTATATGTTGTGAATCACTTTCTGAAAAACTAATAAAAAGATTTAATAGTTTTAATAATAATAAAAAAAAAAAAAAGGAGTAGAAGTTTGCTATTTCTGTTCTATGGATTTTGGGGATCCAACACAATGCCCCAGCATTCGGGACTCTCAGGATATGGGAGTCTATTGTTATCCAGGCTTTGGTGTGAGGGTTTCTATGCCAGTCAAGTATTCTTTGAAGGCTGATTGCTTTATAATATTCTAAGCATGGGAGGCCTAACCCTCCCTCCCTTTGTGGTCTATATAACGTGTTTCTGTTAACTCTGGGTTTTATTCATTCCAAATATATTTGTTTAACTGACTTTGCCATCTGGCAAGGAATGGTGTAGGAATTTTAATAGGGACCGCTTGCATTAAATACAATATTCTGGGTAAAGTGGTCATCTTTAGTGTTTGGATCCTACCCCACCAGGAGAAGGGCCGCATTGACCAAGAATTTAAGTCAGTTTGGGTGGAATTGAATAGGGTAGAGTAGTTCAGCTTAAAAAGTAGTCTGTCGTTGGAGGTGAGATTAATGCTGAGGTATTTTAGCGCTTTAGTTCGTAATTTATATGGGAACTGACTCATTAGTGTGCTTAATTCTGCCTTGGGGAGACTGATATTTATTAGTTCAGATTTGGAATAGTTAATTGAGAAGTATGAGAGCTCCCCGAATGTTTTGAACTCATTTGTGACTGCTAGTAAAAAGGAGTGTGGTGAAGTAAGGGACAGCAAAATGTCGTCAGCATGTAATAAGACTTTGTACTCGTTTCTTCCTAAGGGTATTCCTTTTATATGTTTGTTTTGTCTGATGCGGGCCGCTAATGTCTCTATGCTAAGGACAAATAATAAGGGAGAGAGAGGGCATCCTTGTCTCGTACCGTTACCTATTTGGAATTTATCTGATAAGAGTCTGTTGACCCTAACTTTGGCAGTCGGGGTACAATATAGTGCTTGAATTCTATTTATGATTGTGTCTCCAAAGCCAAATTTTTTTAGTGTGGAGAAAAGGAAATCCCAATTTAGACGGTCAAAAGCCTTTTTGGCATCTGTGTATAGGAAAACTGTATTTATTTTGTTTGTTTTAGCATATTCTATTAGTTGCAGGGCCCTAATAGTATTGTCCCTAGCCTCTCTTCCCATAACAAATCCCGTCTGATCTGTCTGTATTAATCCTGGTAGAATTGGGTTTATGCGTGATGCTAATATTTTTGCTAGGATCTTAAGATCTGTGTTTAAGAGTGATATAGGTCTAAAATTAGGAGGAGAATCTTGTGCTTTACTGGGTTTGGGTATAACCGAGATGTGTGCTTCCTTCATTAGTGTTGGAAGTTGCTCATTGTCATCTAGTGTGTGAAATAAAGACAATAATGGGGGTACTAATATTTCCCTGAAGGTCTTATAGTATTTGTTTGTTAGGTCATCAGGGCCGGGAATCTTGCCGGAAGCCAAGCCTTTTATGGCTGCCAAAATCTCTTGGGCCGTGATTGGTGCATCTAATGTCCTCTTTTGTTGTTTAGTGATAGAGGGTAGATCTATTGATTTTAAATATGACATTATGTTTGACTTGGGAGGGGGTGTTAATGTGCTTGATAAGTTATATATGTGATCATAATACTTCCTAAAGGTTTCTTCTATTTTAGGACTCTCATGAATCAAGTTCCCTTCACTGTCTTTAATGTTGTATATGTGGTTCATGGAGGATTTCTTTCGCAATGCTTTAGCTAAAAGTGGGCCTGCTCTGTTCCCAATGTGAAAATAGATCTTTTTAAAGAAAATAGCTTTCTTATGGGCCTCTTTGTGGAGATGGTTGTTTACTGCAGTCCTAGCTTCAGTGAGTCTAAGTAATGTGTCTTCATTACTTGGGTTTTGTTTATGTAGGTCTTCAGTTTCCTTTAAATTCTGTGTAAGCTTTTTATATTCTAAAATTTGAGATCTTCTCTTTTTTACGATGTGTTGTATACAGCAGCCTCTTATTACAGCTTTGTGAGCTTCCCATAATATTCCTACATTGTTTACTGAGTTAGTGTTATGTTGGTAATATTCTTCCATAGTTTGCCTAATCTCTTTAACTGTTTCAGGGTCATGTAAGAGTGATTCATCAAGCTTCCAAAAATCTTTCCTTTGTGGTTAATTTAGCCAGTCAAGTTCTAAGCTAACTGTTGCATGGTCTGTCCATGCTGCTGGACTAATTTCTGTGTGTGTGGCTAAGGACATGTGGTTATGATCTATTAAAAAATAGTCTATTCTTGAGAACGACTTCTGGGTATGCGAATAGTGTGTATAATCTTTTGTATGTGGGTGTTGTAGTCTCCAGATATCCACTACAGTGTTATCTCTAAGACAGTCAAATATATTTTGGCAGTGATTTACGCTGCGGGCCCTTTTAGCTGATGAGCTGTCTATTTGGGGGTTGAATGTTACATTTAGGTCTCCTCCAATGATCACTATGTCTGATCTCATCTCCAGGATTTTGTTGTTAGCTTTTTTAAGGAATTTATCTTGTCTAGAGTTAGGGGCATACAAACACACCAGAGTTACCTGTGTGTTAAATTAAGTCCTGGGAGAATGAGGATCCTTCCATCTGGGTCCTCATACTTGTTGCTAAGATGGAAGTGGGTATTTTTGTGGAAAATAATTCCAACTCCTAGGACTTTCTTATTGGGGTGAGAATGAAAAAAGCCTGTAGGGTAGTCTTGGGGAGAAAATCTAGGGGGGTTATTCCCTGTAAAGTGGGTCTCCTGAATGAATATGACATCTCCTTTTAAAGCAATCGACCTCTTAGTAGGTGAGTTGAGGCCTCTACAATTCTGCGTTAAACATTTCAGTTGACTCAAAGCCATTGTTCATGTGGTATAAATGTGTCATTATCAGGGCTTTTCCCTGTTTTGTTTGCCATGTGCTGCTGGCAGCCATTTTACTCACCTCTCTTGCTGACTCTGGTGCATACTGTGTGATGCTGCTCATTTCCTGCACTTTCTTTTATGGCCAGACTGGTGTACATCATCCATGTGAGACAGGATGCAGTCTCAGAATTGTGATGTCATCACTTATTATTTAAAGGGCCTCTGTTCAGTATGCTTTGCCCTTGTGTTGTCTCAGACCTGTTTGTGAGAGCTCCTGTGTATTACCTGGCTGTCTGACGTCCCTCCTGGTTCCTGATCCCTGGCTTGTTCCTCACTCTGTTGTTCTCCTTGTTCCTGATTCAGGCTCATCTGACTACTCGCTTTGGCTACTGACTCGGCTCGTCTGACTATTCGCTTTGGCTCCTGACTCGGCTTGTCTGACTACTAGCTCTGGTTTTGATTCCTGGCTTGTTATTTGACTTGTGGACTCTTTATTATTTTTTGCTATTAATAAGGTGTGATTATTTTTGCACTTCTCGTCTCACTCTGATTCTTGGCATCCTGACATTACACAAGGGCCATGAATCCTGAGGGTGCTAATAATCCACCTTTACCTGTCATAATTTCCAGGATGGATGAACAGGATCACCGCTTGGATCAATTTGCACTAGCCCTGCAAACCCTGCTGACTCGCACTGCACATTTGGACCAAAGTGTCCGGCAAGTTATGGCTGCTCCTGTTTCCGCTGCTGCACCTAGTCCTACCAGGAGCATGTCCGGTTCTGCACCTCTACCTCAGTTATATGGAAGCGATCCAAATCAGTGCAGAGGGTTTTTGAACCAGGTGGGCATTTACTTTGAGATGTTACCTGAGGCGTTTCCCTCTTACAGAGCTAAGGTGGGATTTCTCATCTCGTTACTCTCTAACACAGCTCTTGCCTGGGCTAATCCCTTGTGGGAGACTATTAAACCTGTGATTTCAAATTACCCTGAATTTGTGGCCTCCTTTCAAAGGGTATTTGATGTTCCGGCTCGCTCCTCCTCTGCTGCTAAACTACTCATATCCATTCAGCAAGGTACAAGATCTGTTGCTCAGTATGCTATTGCGTTCCGTACTCTTGCTGCAGAGGTAGGTTGGAACAATGAAGCCCTTGTTGCCGCCTTCTTTCATGGGCTCTCTGATGCGATTAAAGACGAAGTTGCTGCCAGAGATTTACCAGAGGATCTCGAGGCATTGGTGTCTTTTTTGATACTAATTGACATCAGACTAAGAGAGAGGCCCTCTTTCAAGGAGCGCTTGCGGAAGCCTCCTTTTCCGTTGTCTCCTACGTGTTTGTTCCCACCCATGCCTCCCTCTCCTCCCATGCCTCCTGGTCCCGAGTCACCAGGTACTGCTGAGCCGATGCAGTTGGGATTCACGCATCTCTCCGTGGCGGAGAGGGCCTTTAGAAGGAGGGAGGGGCTCTGCCTCTATTGTGGGTTACAGGGCCACCTTTTGAAGTCTTGTCCTACACGGCCGGGAAACGCTCACACCTAAGGTCCAGTCGGGGGCAGACCTTGGGTGGTTTATCCTTGTCCCTGGAACCGCTAAAGGAGAAACCTTTGGTCACAGTTGTCCTTTCCTGGGTGGACTCCTCCATAGTCACCTAGACTCTTGTTGACTCTGGTGCTGCGGGCTATTTCATTGACAGTGCTTTTGTATCAAAGCACTCCATTCCTGTTAAGCCTCGGTCTGTTACGCTTGCTATTGAGGCCATTGATGGTAGGCCCCTTCAGCCCACACTCATTACTCACGAAACTGCTCCATTATCCATGGTTGTTGGGGCTCTCCATTTTGAAACCCTCCAGTTCCAGGTGATAAACTCTCCGCATTTTCCGGTTGTTCTGGGTTATCCCTGGCTCCAAAAGCACAATCCCAGTCTTGACTGGCGCAGGTCCGAAATTTTGTAGTGGTCTCTGCAATGTATTTCCACTTGTCTTCGAAAACCAGTTAAAGTCTTGTGCACTTCTTCGGTATCTCAATTACCAGAGGAGTAGCAACAGTTCCTAGATGTTTTTGACAAGGTGCGTGCTGGTACGTTGCCTCCTCACCGGTCTTACGATTGTGCCATAGACCTGCAACCCGGAGCCATTCCTCCTCGGGGCCGGGTTTACCCTCTGTCTGTTGCGGAGAATTGTGCTATGGAGGAGTATGTGGCCGATGCTCTGTTGCGGGGGATCATCCGCAAATCCTGCTCTCCTGCAGGGGCTGGCTTCTTCTTTGTGAAGAAAAAGGGTGGCGAGTTAAGACCATGCATCGATTATAGGGGTCTTAATCGTCTTACCATTAAGAATGCTTACCCTATTCCACTCATTACGGAACTCTTTGACCGCCTCAAGGGAGCTACGGTCTTTACTAAACTTGATTTGAGAGGAGCGTACAATCTCATTAGGATCAAGTAGGGCCACGAATGGAAAACAGCATTTAACACATCGAGCGGGCATTATGAGTATCTTGTAATGCCCTTTGGCCTATGTAATGCTCCTGCTGTTTTCCAGGAATTTATTAATGATGTCCTATGAGATATGTTGCAACAGTGTGTTGTGGTGTACTTAGACGACATCCTCATACACTCACCCACACTTGAGGCTCATCGTTCTGATGTTACACAGGTTCTTCAGAGACTACGTGAGAACGGCCTGTTTTGTAAACTCGAGAAATGTGAGTTCCATCAGACTCAAGTAACCTTTCTAGGTTATGTTATCTCCGTTGCAGGGTTCTCCATGGATCCTGACAAATTATCTGCAGTTCTGCAGTGGCCTCGCCCAGTTGGTCTTCGGTCTATTCAACGTTTTTTGGGGTTCGCCAATTACTATAGAAAGTTTATTAGAAACTTTTCTTGGTCAAACCTATCACTGACATGACCCATAAAGAGAATGATCAACTCCATTGGTCACCTACTGCCATTAAGGCCTTTGATAGTCTTAAGACTGCCTTTGCTGCCGCTCCAGTTCTGGCTCATCCTAACCCTGTCCTGCCTTTCGTTCTTGAGGTCAATGCGTCTGAGACTGGAGTAGGTGCCCTCTTGTCTCAACGTCCTACGCCTGACGGTTCCTTGCATCCGTGTGGTTTCTTCTCTAAGAAATTGTCTCCAGCAGAGTGCAATTATGAAATTGGTGACAGGGAATTACTGGCCATAATTTTGGCACTCAAGAAATGGAGGAATCTTCTTGAGGGTACTAGCATGCCAGTGCTCATTCTCACTGACCACAAGAATTTAACTTTTCTATCTGAAGCAAAACGTTTGTCGCCCCGACATACCAGATGGGCGCTATTTTTGTCTTGGTTTAATTATGTGGTCTCCTACCTGCCTGGTAGTAAGAATGTTAGGGCTGATGCCCTCTCTCGACAATTTTCGCCTCTGTCCAAGGAGGAGTCTGTACCGAATCCTGTTATACCTCCTGACCATATTTTGGCTACCATACATACTAATTTGACTTCTCCCTTGGGGGAGGAGATCCTGGCTGCACAAACCAATGCACCTCCTGAGAAACCTAGTGGTAAGTGTTTTGTTCCTGAGAATCTTTGAACTTAACTTTTGCACACTTACCACTATGCTAAAGCCGCAGGTCACCCAGGCAAGAACCAAATGATTTGGTCTTTCACTCGACAATTCTGGTGACCAGGTCTTCGTTCTGATGTTGCTGCATATGTTGCCTCCTGCTCAGTTTGTGCACAGAATAAGACTCCTCAACGTCTTCCTGTGGGTCTTCTTCAACCTATTGCTAATGGTGAGCGTCCTTGGACACATCTTTCCATGGACTTCATTGTCGAGCTCCCTGTTTCCAATTGCAATACTGTTATCCTTATGGTGGTTGACCATTTTTCTAAAATGTCACATTGCATTCCCTTGAAGAAGTTGCCTACCACTCAGGAGCTTGCTTCAATTTTTGCCCGGGAGGTCTTGCATTTACATGGGTTACCCAAGAGATAGTGTTGGACCGGGGTAGCCAGTTTGTCTCCAGATTTTGGCGTTCCTTTTGTGCTCAAATGGGGATCCAGCTTTCCTTCTCCTCTGCATATCACCCTCAATCCAATGGGGCTGCGGAACGGTCTAATCAAGCTCTGGAACAGTTCCTCCGTCGCTATGTCTCAGATCACCAAAATAATTGGTCTGAACTGTTACCTTGGGCAGAGTTTGCTCGTAATAGTGCTATTAATGCTTCCTCCAACTTATCCCCATTCATGGCGAATTATGGGTTTCAACCATCCTTCCTGCCCGATTCATTCATGTCTCAGGGTATTACGGCTTTGGAGGAGCATCTCCGGCAACTCCATTCCACGTGGGTGCAGATTCAGGATTGCCTTTATTTTTCTATGCAACGCCCAAAGTTCCAGGCTGATCGTAGGCGTCTGCCTGCGCCTTCCTACCAGGTTGGTGAGAGAGTTTGGCTATCCTCCCGCAACTTGAACCTTCGTGTGCCTTCCAATAAACTGGCTCCCTGTTATGTTGGTCCTTTTCGAATACTCCGACGGGTCAATCCTGTGGCCTAAGCTCTTGACCTTCCTCCTGCAATGTGCATCTCCAATGTTTTTCATGTCTCCCTCTGAAACCATTGGTTTGTAATCGGATTACCACTGTGTTGCCTCGTCCCCGTCCTATCTTTGTTGACAACCATGAGGAGTATGAGGTCAGCAGCATTATTGACTCTCGTATGTCCAGGGGCCGCGTACAGTATTTGGTTCACTGGAGGGGCCACGGTCCGAAGGAGTGTTCATGGGTTCCCTCCTCTGATGTTCATGCTCCCGCCCTCCATGCCCGTTTCCCCAATAAGCCTTTTGTCCTCCCGCGAGGGAGGGGTTGTTGAGGGGAGGGTACTGTCAGGGGTTTTTCCCTGCTCTGTTTGTCATGTGCTGCTGGCAGTCATTTTACTCACCTCTCTTGCTGACTCTGGTGCATACTGTGTGATGCTGCTCATTTCCTGCACTTCCTTTTATGACCAGACTGGTGTACATCATCAGTGTGAGACAGGATGCAGTCTCAGAATTGTGATGTCATCACTTATTATTTAAAGAGCCTCTGTTCAGTATGCTTTGCCCTTGTGTTGTCTCAGACCTGTTTGTAGAGCTCCTGTGTATTACCTGGCTGTCTGACGTCCCTCCTGGTTCCTGATCCCTGGCTTGTTCCTGACTCTGCTGTTCTCCTTGTTCCTGATTCTGGCTCGTCTGACTACTCGCTTTGGCTCCTGACTCGGCTCGTCTAACTATTCGCTTTGGCTCCTGACTCGGCTCGTCTGGCTACCAGCTCTGGTTTTGATTCCTAGCTTGTTATTTGACTTGTGGACTTTTTATTATTTTTTGCTATTAATAAGGTGTGATTATTTTTGCACTTCTCGTCTCAGTCTGATTCCTGGCACCCTGACAGTTCCTGACTCTGTTGTTCTCCTTGTTCCTGATTCCGGCTCGTCTGACTACTCGCTTTGGCTCCTGACTCAGCTCATCTGACTATTTGTTTTGGCTCCTGACTCTGCTTGTTTGACTAGATATCTCCAAAAAATGCAGCAGCACCACTTTTCATCAACCATAAAAAGTTCCTTTATTAGCACATAGTAGGAGCAAAAAAAAGAACAACGTTTCGGGTAGTCAACCCTTAGTCATGTTCATGTGAACATGACTAAGGGTTGACTACCCGAAACGTTGTTCTTTTTTTTGCTCCTACTATGTGCTAATAAAGGAACTTTTTATGGTTGATGATGTTAACATGACTAAGGGTTGACTACCCGAAACGTTGTTCTTTTTTTTGCTCCTACTATGTGCTAATAAAGGAACTTTTTGTGGTTGATGAAAAGTGGTGCTGCTGCATTTTTTGGAGATATCTGATACTGTTTGGATCTTTGCAGTGATCCTGTGTCAGCTTGCACACACCTTGGGTCTGAGTGCTGGATTTTCATTGTGTTTTCTGCTCGTGTGACTACCAGCTCTGGCTTTGATTCCTGGCTTGTTATTTGACTTGTGGACTTTTTATTATTTTTTGCTATTAATAAGGTGTGATTATTTTTGCACTTCTCGTCTCAGTCTGATTCTTGGCATCCTGACAGTCGTCTCTATAAGTAGTGTGTGATAATGAGTGTGGTACCTTAGTGTATAGGAGTATGGTCCCGTCAATCTGTCAAGAGGGTTGATGTTCCCATTTGAAAGTCGGCAAAGTGTTCTTCGTATATCTGAACTCTTCATGTCCTCAAACACAACATTCTGTGTACATTGAAAATAGGCTTGGTATAATTGATGATGACAAGTTTTAAGATCTGCAGTAACAAGGTATGTTAGCATAAACACAACAACAGATACATTAATTGTAACAAACATTAACATGAAAAACAATTAACAATGCAAATGTTTAGCCAATTTACTATCGCCTAGATTTAGAGTTCTGTGTTAGCCGTCAAAAGCAGCGTTAAGGGCTCCTAACACTGCTTTTTACCGCCCGCTGGTATTTAGAGTCAGCCAGGAAAGGGTCTAACGCTCACTTCCAAGCCGCAACTTTTCCGTACCGCAGATCCCCTTACGTCAATTGAGTATCCTATCTTTTCAATGGGATCTTCCTAACGCTGGTATTTAGAGTCTTGGCTGAAGTGAGCATTAGACCCTCTACCGACAAGACTCCAGCCACAGAAAAAAGTCAGTAGTTAAGAGCTTTCTGGGCTAACGCCGGTTCATAAAGCTCTTAACTAATGTGCTCTAAAGTACACTAACACCCATAAACTACCTATGTACCCCTAAACCGAGGTCCCCCCACATCGCCGCCACTCTAATAAAAATTTTTAACCCCTAATCTGCCGACCGCACACCGCTGCCACCTACATTATCCCTATGAACCCCTGATCTGCTGCCCCTAACATCGCCGACACCTACATAATATTTATTGACCTCTAATCTGCCCCTCCCAACGTCGCCGCTACCTTACCTACACTTATTAACCCCTAACCTGCTGACCGGACCTCGCTGCCACTATAATAAATGAATTAACCCCTAAACCGCTGCACTCCCGCCTCGCAAACCCTATAATAAATAGTATTAACCCCTAATCTGCCCCCCCTAACATCGCCGACACCTAACCTCAAGTATTAACCCCTAATCTGCTGACCGGACCTCGCCGCTACTCTAATAAATGTATTAACCCCTAAAGCTAAGTCTAACCCTAACCCTAACACACCCCTAAGTTAAATATAATTTTAAGATAACGAAATAAATTAAATATTATTAACTAAAGTCTTCCTATTTAAAACTAAATACTTACCTGTAAAATAAACCCTAATATAGCTACAATATAACGAATTAATAATTATATTGTAGCTATTTTAGGATTTATATTTATTTTATAGGCAACTTTGTATTTATTTTAACTAGGTACAATAGCTATTAAATAGTTATTTACTATTTAATAGCTACCTAGTTAAAATAATTACCAAATTACCTGTAAAATAAATCCTAACCTAAGTTACAATTAAACCTAACACTACACTATCAATAAATAAATTAAATCAATTAACTACAAGTACCTACAATTAAATAAACTAAACTAAATTACAAAAAAAAACATACACTAAATTACAAAAAATAAAAAAAATTACAAGAATTTTAAGCTAATTACACCTACTCTAAGCCCCCTTATAAAATAACAAAGCCCCCAAAATAAAAAAAATCCCTACCCTAATCTAAATTAAAATAGTTAACAGCTCTATTACCTTACCAGCCCTTAAAAGGGCTTTTTGCGGGGCATGCCCCAAAGAAATCAGCTCTTTTGCCTGTAAAAAAAACACAATACCACCCCCCAACATTACAACCCACCACCCACATATCCCTACTCTAACCCAAACCCCCCTTAAATAAACCTAACACTAACCCCCTGAAGATCTCCCTACCTTGAGTCGTCTTCACTCAGCCGAGCACCGATGGACCAAAAGAAGACATCCGGAGCGGCAGAAGTCTTCATCCTATCCGGGCAGAAGAGGAGATCCGGACCGGCAGACATCTTCATCCAAGCGGCATCTTCTATCTTCATCCATCCGACGAGGAGCGGCTCCATCTTCAAGACCTCCGGCGCGGAACATCCTCTTCCTACCGACGACTACCGACGAATGAAGGTTCCTTTAAGTGACGTCATCCAAGATGGCGTCCCTCGAATTCCGATTGGCTGATAGGATTCTATCAGCCAATCGGAATTAAGGTAGATCAGCCAATAGAATGCAAGCTCAATCTGATTGGCTGATTGGATCAGCCAATCGGATTGAACTTGAATCTGATTGTCTGATTCAATCAGCCAATCAGATTTTTCCTACCTTAATTCCGATTGGCTGATAGAATCCTATCAGCCAATCAGAATTCGAGGGACGCCATCTTGGATGACGTCACTTAAAGGAACCTTCATTCGTCGGTAGTCGTCGGTAGGAAGAGGATGTTCCGCGCCGGAGGTCTTGAAGATGGAGCCGCTCCTTGTCGGATGGATGAAGATAGAAGATGCCGCTTGGATGAAGATGTCTGCCGGTCCGGATCTCCTCTTCTGTCCGGATAGGATGAAGACTTCTGCCGCTCCGGATGTCTTCTTTTGGTCCATCGGTGCTCGGCTGAGTGAAGACGACTCAAGGTAGGGAGATCTTCAGGGGGGTAGTGTTAGGTTTAGTTAAGGGGGGTTTGGGTTAGAGTAGGGGTATGTGGGTGGTGGGTTGTAATGTTGGGGGGTGGTATTGTGTTTTTTTTACAGGCAAAAGAGCTGATTTCTTTGGAGCATGCCCCGCAAAAAGCCCTTTTAAGGGCTGGTAAGGTAATAGAGCTGTTAACTATTTTAATTTAGATTAGGGTAGGGATTTTTTTTATTTTGGGGGCTTTGTTATTTTATTAGGGGGCTTAGAGTAGGTGTAATTATCTTAAAATTCTTGTAATCTTTTTTTATTTTTTGTAATTTAGTGTTTTGTTTTTTTTGTAATTTAGTTTAGTTTATTTAATTGTAGGTACTTGTAGTTAATTGATTTAATTTATTTATTGATAGTGTAGTGTTAGGTTTAATTGTAACTTAGGTTAGGATTTATTTTACAGGTAATTTGGTAATTATTTTAATTAGGTAGCTATTAAATAGTAAATAACTATTTAATAGCTATTGTACCTAGTTAAAATAAATACAAAGTTGCCTGTAAAATAAATATAAATCCTAAAATAGCTACAAAATAATTATTCGTTATATTGTAGCTATATTAGGGTTTATTTTACAGGTAAGTATTTAGTTTTAAATAGGAAGACTTTAGTTAATAATATTTAATTTATTTCATTATATTAAAATTATATTTAACTTAGGGGGGTGTTAGGGTTAGGGTTAGACTTAGCTTTAGGGGTTAATACATTTATTAGAGTATCGGCGAGGTCCGGTCGGCAGATTAGGGGTTAATACTTGAAGTTAGGTGTCGGCGATGTTAGGGGGGGCAGATTAGGGGTTAATACTATTTATTATAGGGTTTGCGAGGCGGGAGTGCGGCGGTTTAGGGGTTAAAACATTTATTATAGTGGCGGCGAGGTCCGGTCGGCAGATTAGGGGTTAATAAGTGTAGGTAAGGTAGCGGCGACGTTGGGAGGGGCAGATTACGGGTTAATAAATATTATGTAGGTGTCGGCGATGTTAGGGGCAGCAGATTAGGGGTTCATAGGGATAATGTAGGTTGCGGCGGTGTCCGGAGCGGCAGATTAGGGGTTAATAGTGTAATGCAGGGGTCAGTGATAGCGGGGGCGGCAGATTAGGGGTTAATAAGTGTAAGGTTAGGGGTGTTTAGACTCGGGGTTCATGTTAGGGTGTTAGGTGCAGACTTAGAAAGTGTTTCCCCATAGGAAACAATGGGGCTGCGTTAGGAGCTGAACGCTGCTTTTTTGCAGGTGTTAGGTTTTTTTTCAGCCCAAAATGCCCCATTGTTTCCTATGGGGGAATCGTGCACGAGCACGTTTTTCCAGCTAGCCGCTATCGTAAGCAACGCTGGTATTGAGAGTTGAAGTGGCGGTAAATTCGGCTCAACGCTCCCTCTTTGGAGCCTAACGCAGCCCTTCAGAGAACTCTAAATACCAGCATTATTTAAAAGGTGCGGGGGGGAAAAAACATGCGTAGCTAACGCACCCCTTTGGCCGCAAAACTCTAAATCTAGCCGTAAGTATCTTGGCTATGTGGGGTAGGTGAATATTAAAGTACTAAAGTACTGAAGTACAACTAAGGGTATCATTTATCAATTTGTAATAATGCATGTTATTATGTTGATTTATTTGTATAAGCGTGTTTGAAACATGGGTAATTATAGTGGAGTATATGAATAGCAGCTGTTTTATTCTACAACTGCAGATATATATATACAGAAGTAACGGGAAACATAAAAGAAAAAGCAACAGCCCCAGAGGGTTGTTTCGCAGTAGACCATCCAGTAACATAAGGGTAAACTTTGAGATATACTATGCTATCTCTCTTGGAAAAAGGATACTAGTTTTCACAGTCTGTGTGAGTGCATTGTCTTTCAGTTCCAAAATCCTTACTTGTCCACTGTGGCGCCCGTATTCCTTTAGGTCTCTGCTGCTGGGGGGGAAAAAGCTGGTGAGTTCCTTTGCCGCTTTCTATTCACTTTCTGCCAGTGTGAACGGTGAGGTTGCGGGGAGTATGCTGGTTTGTTCCCAGGTGGTGTGCCTTTCTCTTGCAGTCGTGGTAGTGAAGGTTGTGGGATGCTAAGAGCTATACAGAACTCCTCCAGATCTTCTGCACTTCTATACGTGACAATTGTATTATCTTTGTTAACTTTAAGGCTAAATGGATATCCCCATCGGTATGGGATTTTATGCTCACGTAGATGTTCTGTCAGGAACTTTGTCTCTCTTCTGTTGGAGAGAGTTACGGGGCTCAAGTCAGCATATATTTGGAATGATCTTCCTTCAAAAAGAGTATAGGTGTGACCTTCCTGGCTGCTTGGGCGATGAGTTCTTTGTCTTGGTATTTATGGAATTTTAGGACTATATCCCTAGGTAGTTTAGAGTCCCGTGGCTTAGGCCTAAGAGCCCTATGCGCTCTATCTAGTTGGTAAGGTGGTGAAGAGGAGTCATTTGTTAGGTACTGAAACAATTTTTGTAGGTATTGAGGAATGAGGTCCCCTGTCACGTTTTCAGGGACACCTCTAATTTGCAGGTTCTGCCTCCTTCCTCTATTATCCAAGTCTTCTAGCTGACTTTTGAGTTGCTGTATTTGAATATCCTGGATAGAAAGACATCTCGAGTGTTCCCCTACAATATTAGTGATATCATTTGTCTGTTCCTCCATGCATTCTATCCTTTCACTGAGATCAACTATATCATTTTTAACTTCAGCTAATTTGTCTTAAGTATCTTTCCCACTTGTTGTAATAGCGTGTTGAAGTCTTCCTTGGTGGTTAATGCGTTAATGTCAGCTCTAGTTAGTGGAGCGTTAGTTTCTGTGTCAGTCTCTGTGGGATTTAGAGTAGGGGATAATTCTTCTTGCTCAGAGTCTATTTCTTGTCCTTGGGATGTGTTAAGCGCTCTGAAGTATGTATTCAGTTTGGCTGCAGTGGCAGAGTTAGTTTTGGGTGCCTTATCCCCTTTGAGCTGTCTCCTGGCAGCCATTTTGCTGTATGTTGGTATTATATAAATAACAGGGGGAGGATATTAGTGTGCTTTGAGGGTGCTAATATACTTGGTGTCCCCTTTAGACAATATAAACTATAATGCTGTGGTCTTAGCAAATTCTTGCTTCCTGTCTTGCTGATTTTATAGCGATTTATTGCTGTCCTTTATTGCTATGTAGCACACCGTAGTGAACGTTATATGTTTTATTATGCTCAAGGCAATAGTTCTACTGTGATATAGTTATTTTGCTGCTGATAGTAGTCTCCCTCTGTATTATGAGGTCTGGGTATATTTGTCAGGATGTCCCCTTTGCTGCTGTGGGAAATTTTCCCCCTTTGCTGTGTGCGTAGTTCACACTTTTTATCTGGGTCTGTTGCGGCCTGCTGAGTCGTTGTTCCCCTACCTACTCCCCGGGGTAATCTTGTATTACTCCGTTGAGAGAAGCTAAAGTGTTAACGCTTCCTATGGTTGCTCACCTGCCTGTAGGGAGTAGGATTAGGGCCGGGATCCGTTAAGAAAGCTCTGCGCTGTGATGGAAAGTCCCTTCCGGCGGCTCCGGTAAGTTTGTGGTCTTTTTAGATGTCCAGCAAAAGCCTCAAGCAGACGTGCTCAATGAAGGGATGATTTTTAGGTGCTGGTATCTGCTTTACATACCGTGGCTATAGCCCTTAGTCTAACTTCTTATGGAGCTCCTTCTAAGTGCGACCGTCCATGTCGGCAGTCGACTCCGCCCCACAAGTTTTTTTTTTAATTTAGTTTGTTTAGTAATATTTTGAAGGTATTTTTTAATGCTATCTTTTTTACAGTGGAAATCGTTTTATATGACAAGAAGTTATTGGTTACAAAATAGATGCAGCTGTATTGATTATAATGGAGCTGATCTCTCAACTCAAGGCTGTGATAAGGAGTACAAGTCTTCATGAATTCTGAAATGTTCAACTTGCAATATTCTGGTAACTTTCTTTACAACCAGAGAGATACATGTCTTCACACTTATAACCTGCCTCAATTAGAGGAATGCTCCACTCATTGGCCCAGGCCCGGACTGTGCACAAGGCAAACTGGGCATTTTCCCAGTGGGCTGGGGCTGGATATGGACCAATAGCCAGGAATAGAATTTACCACCAATTAAATGAGGGCCAGGAAATGCACAGAGACTGTCTCAGAATTAAGGTTTCTATGAGCTCACTTTTTTCCCCGGATAAATAGGAGCTGTCTGGGGAGCAAAGGCACAGTTCCCTCTGGCACGTGCACTATATTTTCAGCAGGTACAGTAGGTTTTGGAGTGTGTACTGCACACAGCTTTCATGGGGCTGGACCTGGCCTGAATTGTTAGTTTAGGCAATAGAAGCAGAGTTAAGAACATGCTATTTTTTGCTTTTATTTTTAAATCCCATGCTGTGTAGCTTGAGGATTATGTGAGGCAGAAAGCACAGGTCATCTGAGTTGCTTCCCTCTGCAGCCCTTGTGCTTTCTAAGAAAACTTAGCAGTTGAAGCCTTCCAAAAAATTATTGGAGTGTTGATAGCAGTGGGATTGGAATGGGACCAGGATAGGACAGGGACCTACCCCCAACACAGCCTACTAGGTGTTACTAGGGCTGATGGGAATTTAGATGTTGGTCCCCCGCATGGCTTGCTCAGCCATTAATAATCCTCTAACTGAAGATTTACTGTGCACTTCTCATCTTCCTTTACTCCTGCAGGCTGTGAGGTAAGAGGAAGAATGGAGCCCTCTCTCCCTTCTTCCTCTTACCTGACAACCTGCGGGAGACAAGGGAGATGTACTTATTGGGTACATGGCAGATGTGGCTCTCCTGCCAATGCAAGTGGGGGTAGGCATCAAACATCACTGTTAGGTTAAGAGGTCAAGTCTTATCTTCCTTCTACTACTTCTTGCTCTATCGTCTAGCATTCAACTCCTTAGCTGCCACGAAATGTGTAATAAGCACACATGTTTGGGTGATGTAATGATGCAAACTGCAGTCTGGTCATGTGTGATCACTAGTAAGATACGTATATAAATACAAATCTGACATTTACAGATAGAAATCAAGGTTAGATTAATACTTACTATTGTGTTGCCCTAGTGCAGTGCTAGTGAACCTAGGGTATGCCAGCCCAAGTTGGTATGCAAAATATTTTTGCTGGCACAGCACAACTGTAGTAACTCCATACTGTATTTTGGTTTCATTTGTGGTGGGCACACTGTTAAAACCTCCAAACCAAAGTCTGTAAAACTACAAACTTCAAGCATGCTGGGGCTTAGGAGAGGCTCACTAAGTGTATTCACACAGTGATTAATAAATGGTGCTGTCCTTATCCCAGGGTCTCTTCCAGATGAAAAGGTTTTATAGGAGTAGCTGCTTCACCAGGACTAAAAGTCTCCAACTAGAAGATATCTGGGGGTGTGGGGCCTGCAGATTAGAGCTTGTTTACAGAGATGCTATATGGATGTAAACAAAAGAAATAAACAACACCTTAAAACTATCATGCATTTTAAAGTTTGTATGACAGGGACAGGAGGCTTTTCATACACTACCACCTTTTAAAAAATCCAAACACTACATTTGAACAGAGAGAGACAGTGTATGTTTGTACACACATGTGCAGGTTAGTAGTGTACAAATTGAGTTGAAAAATACAAATCACTGCAAGCTCTCTGAGCAGGTACAGTGTTTGAATGCAGATGCACTGGGCACACACGGCATTCATACAAACATGAAACAGTAATAAAATTTACTAGAAGCATTTTGCTAATGCAAGTATATTGCAAAAATGTTTGTTATAAAAAGTTAAAATCCATGCAGGGGTTAATCACTAGGCTCACTATTGCAAACCCTACAGTGGGTATTGAAAATAATCACCCCACCCAGCCTGAAATAAAGACAGATATAGTTTTGTTTATCCAGTTGTAATTACTTAGTGCAACTTATAACATCCAAGTGAAAGATATAACACTAACATGTCAGGCAAAAATAAAGACAATTCAAAAACAGAATCACTAAGTTGCAAAAAGGATCACCCTCTTGTGTCAGTATTTTGTTGAATCACCTTTTGCTTTAATTACAGCCTTTAGTCTTTTGGGATATGTCTTTTGGGATATGAATTAAGGTAGAAAAATCAGCCAATAGGATTGAGCTCACATTCTATTGGCTGTTCCAATCAGCCAATAGAATGGGAGCTCAATCCTATTGGCTGATTGGATCAGCCAATAGGATTTTTTCTACCTTAATTCCGATTGGCTAATAGATTTCTATCAGCCAATCGGAATCTAAGGGATGCCATCTTGGATGACATCACTTAAAGGAACCTTCATTCGTCGGGTAGTTGTCGGCAGAAGAGGATGCTCCGTGTCGGATGTCTTGAAGATGGACCTGCTCCGTGCCGGAAGGATGAAGATAGAAGATGCCATCTGAATGAAGACTTCTGCCGTCTGGAGGACTACTTCTGCCCGGCTTGGATGAAGACTTCTGCTTGTCTGGAGGACCACTTCGCCCAGCTTGGATGAAGACGTCTCCCGGTAAGTCGATCTTCAGGGGGTTAGTGTTAGGTTTTTTTTAAGGGTGTATTGGGTGGGTTTTATTTTTAGGTTAGGGCTTTGGGCCTACAAAAGAGCTAACTGCCCTTTTAAGGGCAATGCCCATCCAAATGCCCTTTTCAGGGCAATGGGGAGCTTAGGATTTTTAGATAGTATTTTATTTGGGGGGGTTGGTTGTGTGGGTGGTG
Source organism: Bombina bombina (assembly GCF_027579735.1). Classification (NCBI taxonomy): domain Eukaryota; kingdom Metazoa; phylum Chordata; class Amphibia; order Anura; family Bombinatoridae; genus Bombina; species Bombina bombina. Next base: position 810,943,779 of record NC_069500.1, on the reverse strand, counting down.
GGTTTAACTATTGGGGGGGTTGTTTGTATTTTTTACAGGTAAAATAGCTGATTTCTTTGTGGCAATGCCCTACAAAAAAAAATATTTTGATAGGGCTATTGTCAGGTTAGGAAATGTCCAGAAGAAGACTCAAATGCTAGGGCGAACTTAAACAACACCCTTGCACTCTGAGTTTAATCCAGGACGTGACCCCACGACAACCTCCAAAAAACAAAGTACTCACGATATGGAGCAGGGTTAGCCTGTGCCAAAGTAATTCATGATATCAGCCAGAAAGACTTCTGAATAAGGAACTGGTTTCAGGAAATGTCTTCCACAGAATCAGGAGAGCAGGGATAGTCCACTTATACTCAGACAGAAGAAGGGTAAAACAGGAAACAGTTAATAATGCAGGAGTAGGTCATTTGTTATCAGGCAGTCTGAGGGTTAACACTGTGTAGACAGTCTTTGCAGAGTATGCAACAGGTAATCAGGCAGTTTGAGGGTTAACACTGTGTAGACAGTCTTTGCAGAGTATGCAACAGGTAATCAGGCAGTTTGAGGGTAAACACTGTGTAGTCAGAACTTGCAGAATTAACAACATGTATTCAGGTAGTTTGAAGGTTAACACTGTGTTGTCAGAACTTGCAGAGATAGCAACAGGTAAGCTGGTAGTTTGAAGGTTAACACAGATTAATCAGTACTTGAGATTGGCAACAGGATATTAAGCAGTTTGAAGGTTTACACTGAATAATTGTATTTGCAGAGTTTGGAAACAGGTAAACATGCAGATTGAAGGTTTCACAGAAATAACAGTATTTGAATAGTTTGGCAGTTCACAGAGTAGTCAGTATTTGCAGGGTTTGCAGCAGGTAAACAGGAAGTTTGAAAGTTTCACAAAACAAACAGTACTTGCATTGTTTGGAGACAGGTAATCAGGAGGTTGAAGGTTAATCCAGCATAGTAAATCCTTGAAGAGATTGGCAACAGAAAAGCATCAGTTTGAGAGATTCCTCAGCGAATTCCTATCAGAAGCACAAAGTTAAACAAACAAACGGACACTGGAGAAACAGGAAGCCCAGAATAAAAAGCCTGGTTGTGACATCATCAGGAAGGGGTGGCTCAGACACCTGTCAATCAAGCACACAGAGAGGACTGCAGAGCTTCCCAGCAGCCGAGCGTGACAGCTATTAGATTAGGTGTAATTAGTTTAAATATCTGATTTTTTTTTCTTTCTGTAATTTAGTGGGGGGGTTTTGTACTTTAGATAATTGTATATAATTTAGTTAATTGTATTTAATTTAGTTAATTTATTTAATTATAGTGTAGTGTTAGGTGTTAGTGTAACCTAGGTTAGGTTTTATTTTACAGGTCAATTTGTATTTATTTTAGCTAGGTAGTTATTAAATAGTTAATAACTATTTAATAACTATTCTACCTAGTTAAAATAAATACAAACTTGCCTATAAAATAAAAATAAACCCTAAGCTAGCTACAATGTAACTATTAGTTATATTGTATCTAGATTAGGGTTTATTTTACAGGTAAGTATTTAGTTTTAAATAGGACTAATGTAGTTAATGATAGTAATTTTATTTAGATTTATTTAAATTAGATTTAAGTTAGGGATGTTAGGGTTAGACTTAGGTTTAGGGGTTAATAAATTTAATATAGTGGCGGCAACGTTGGGGACGGCAGATTAGGGGTTAATAAGTATAATGTAGGTGGCGGCAGTGTAGGGGGCGGCAGATTAGGGGTGTTTAGACTCGGGGTACATGTTAGGGTGTTAGGTGTAAACGTAACTTTATTCTCCCATAGGAATCAATGGGATATCGGGCAGCAGCAAACATGAGATTTCGCTGCTTTCAGACTCCCATTGATTCCTATGGCATCCACCGCCTCCAGGGTTTGAAAACCAGGTACACTGGGCCGGAATAGTGGCGAGCGTACCTGGTAGTTATTTGATAAGTAGCAAAAGTAGTCAGATAGTGCCGAATTTGCATTCGGAACATCTGTAGTGACGTAAGCATTGATCTGTGTCGGACTGAGACCGGCGGATCGTATGTTACGTCACAAAATTCTACTTTTGCGGGTTTGTAGCCTTTGATAAATAAGGCGAATCAGGCTCGCCACAATTACGCTGCGGAATTCCAGCGTATTTGCGGTTGACGGCTTGATAAATAGGCCCCACAGACACTGATTCTTTCACACACAGACTCACACACACGCACACAAAGATATTTACACACATAGGCACACACTCACACTCAGACACACACAAACATACACATAAACATACTCTATCCTCCACACACTCTCTCACACACAGAAACACTCACATTCTCACACTCTCCCTCTGATATACACACACACAGAGACACTCTCTCTAACACACACATAGACACTCATTCTTTCACACACACGACATTTACACACACAAGCACACTCCGACACTCAGACACACTCACACAACACACTCCCTTACATTGACACATAGCTTTTGGCATGTGGAATATGTTACACTTGCACAATGTCACTTTTTTGGCTATCTTTGCAAAGGCAGAAATGTAAGCAGCTTGTATCTACAGGATATTGAAAAAGCAAGGAAAATATGTAAGTATCACCACTACCTAACTCTCATTCACCTTCTCTCCATAACTACCACTTCTTTCTCACTGACTCTTACATCACAGGTGACATCACCAGCCAGGGAGGGGGGAACACGCTGCATCTAACAGCAAGTAGGTGCCATCACTAGGAAGAATGGTACTAGTGAAATACTACTAGGAAACACATATTTGTACCGCATCTCCCACCAAAACCGGCCATTTCCATGTCCGAGCCTGACTTCAAACCCGTACTGTCTGGGTCATTCCCGGACAGGTAGCAACTTTACCATATGCTTAAATGAAACCCTTTTTTTTTTCCCGTTCATAATACAGATATAGAATGCAATTCTAACAGCTTTCTAATTTACTTCTATTATCAATTTTGTTTTTTATCTTGATATCTTTTGTTGAAAGACCAGAAATGCACTACTGGAATCTCTAGCTGAACACATTTGTTGAACCAATTATAAGAAGCATATATGTGCAGCCACCAATCAGCAGGTAGCTCCCAGTAGTGCATTGCTGCTCCTGAGTCTAACTATATATTATTTTTAACAAAGGGTACCCAAAGAACAAAGAAAGCAAATTAGGTTATATAAATAAATTGTAACATTGTTTAAAATTGCTTGCTCTATCTGAATCATGAAAGTATAATTTTTGACTGTACTGTCCCTTTAAAACCCAAACATAAATTAAGCATGTAATTAAAGCCCACTTCCTAATGGCAATACATTTATGCTACTGGAAAATAAAAGGAGTTGAAAGTACAAAGCTCCTAATAGGGGGCACTATACATTTCATAGACAAAATTGCTAAACAAATGGAGTTTTACCACAATACAAAATTGTTTTCTCTTATCTCATATAATATAATCAAAGATAATATGGTTTAAACATAATGATTTAAAAAATAATAATAATGATGCTGAGAGGAAGGTTATCCGTTTATGCCTCAGTACATATCTATTAAAAATTATATGCAGCTTGAAATCTCTTTATCACATTTGGGACAATAAAGTGTAAACAAACTGTTAAGATACAGAAATGAGTCTCTATATAGATATATCCCACTTGTGGCAGAGGACCCAAACGGTTGTGAGAAGGTGTATCTATGGCTCAGATGTAGAAGATGGAACTGGAACAGGCTGCACTCTCCTCACATCAAAATGTTGTGGAGTCTAGAAAAATGAGGAAAAAGGAGAGGCGCTTGTGTGTACCAGTATGGAACAGTTTAATCGACCTAGGATCCCCAATCCAGGGTACTCACATTTTCGTGGAGCACTCAGACAGTGCTATTAGACACAGACTGGATATTTTACAGCAACCCAGCTCACTGATCTCCCAGAGGCAGGAAGAGGAAAACTGGAACGCTGGAACTCTGGATCACCAGGGACTCAGAAATAGGAAATATCTGCAATTGATAGCTCCCAGTGGGAGTAATTGGTAAATGGTATGCAGGCAAGGCAAGGTTCCAATATAAAATAAAATTTATTAAAATGACAGACAGATAAAAACAGGAACCATAAGGTAGGGTATGCTAGCAGCCCTCCTTAAACAATTGCAACACGTTTCTCAGCGCTTCAGAACGCTGTTTCATCAGGCATGTAGTACAAACTGTTAATGGCCTTTACATACACAAGCCTTACCAATCAATAGTACAAAAAATACATACACCTGGGAACCGTCCCCTCAGAGGTGAGTTCCCAGCAACTTAACCCTTTGTTTGCTGTGTATATTTCGTTACTTTATTTACCTCCATATATTAAACATAAAAAGCTTTGTAAATAGAAATCTAATATAAAAATGTATATATAAAAAAGAAGTATATACATACAGATATAAATTATATATGTCAAATCATCGTCAGTGCTCGTACACCTTAAGATGGAATTATGTTATCGTTATCAAAATGATTGTAGTTCATATAATACTCGTCTACAATCTACTCTCTTACTTGTCTATTTGACTAACGTGTGTATATATCAATAACAATTGAGTGTCCGTAGTCATATAAACATTTGTTCCATCTATGAGTAGAAACTGCTGGTTGTCGTCAGAGTGGGCGTGTGAAGGGGAGGGGATTGACATCACTGGGTATGAATGGCCAATAGCCAACGTGTGGAAGGATGCGATGTAGTCAGTTTTCAATAATGTGTGACTGATAGGTATTAAGTCATATGACAAAAAAATGTGCCTGAAGACATGATTATAACATAAAATAGGAAAAATAATAAGAAACATAACTGGGAATATAATAGACCACAAGCTCATTGCTCAAACAACACAACCTGGCAATGTGCAACTGAAAAAACATCAAGTCATGTGACAACAAACCTACCCAAAGACATGGTTATAAGAAGAATGGTAGGCATAATAGGAAACGTCACTGGGGGTGTGATAGACTATGAGCTGGTCGCTCTAATAGCAGCCCAATGCCTTAGACTCAATGACCCACCTCGCTGCATCACTAGAGGTGTGAGACCTCACACTTGTCTGTGACTAGCTGATTAGCGTATTGTAATTTGCCGTAACTATGGGCAGGTTTGTAAGAAAGCTATATATCAGCTCTATAATTGTAGAGCTTTTATTATATCAAAGTTAATACAAGCTCCTTAAATATATTGTATGTGTCACATGTGCCAGTGATGGTCATAGTGTTGGCTATATAACAATGTTAGAGTCTAAATGCAGATCAGAAATGAATATGTAGACACGCTAAGAGTATACACCTAGTCCAATCTGTATCCAGTATATAGCCATCTACAATCAACACAAAAATGTGATAAATGTAATAAATGTATCAACAAACGGAAATTGATAATAATTGGCAATCATTTGATTATGTATATAATAATAAAGGAGGAAATATATATCTCCAGTGATGAGTGTGTATAAAGGAGACAAGAGTTATATAATAGTAATAATAATAAAGGGGATATGTACTAAAAAAGTTATATGGGACTGACCAGTCTCAATGAAGTGCTCTCAATAAGTGAATCCAAATAAGTAGAAGGGTATGTGATACAGTGTCTACTATATGCGCTAGATAGTATATGTGGGTACTACGGAAAATTGATAGTGGTTATATATAATAATAAGACAATGTATCGTGTGATGAAGTGATATCAGTATGTGACAATGTGAGGTTTAGATTATATATGCGAGTGATCAGGAGTGATACCTAAAAAACTTTGTAAAGTGTAATCCATAAATCTGAGAGTAATCAATCATATGGGAATAGAGTTTTAGCCAAATCAGTGTGAATGTAAATATTGTTACCAACCAAGTAGAACTATAAAAAATTAAATATACACAGACAAACTCTGGTGTACAATAAAGATTAATCAAAATCAACAAAAATATTTGCCCTATCAATTTAATGCAGATGAATCAATCACCTCATTAAGACCTTTTGGAAAAAGAGATTGAAACTTATATATCCAAAAAGTTTCTCTTTGTCTTAATTTGGTGTACCTATTATAGTGATGGGATGATGGAATGTGTTCAATGGGAGTGATATGGTAACTGCAAAGTTCTCCATAGTGTACATGGTGTCTAGGCACACTATGGAGAAGGGACTTCTTTTTAATGTTACACAAATGTTCACTCCATTTGGTGCAGACTTTACGGGTAGTGCAGCCTAGATATTGTAGGCCACATTTGCATGATAATGCATACACCTCGAAAGACGTGTTACACGTGATCCGAATCTTGATCTTGAACACCTCTCCCGTTGTGTTTGCAGTTGCAGTCACTGTTTTAGGTGTAATATATTTACACATTGAACATCTCGGATGACCACATCTATAAATTCCTGAAGATAGGTTTTTGGGTGTCAACTTTTTAACCCCTACTTTTTGGACATTAGTATCTTGCATAATGCAAGTTTTTGTTTCAGGGTAGGGGCTCTCCTAAAAGTCATGAGAGGTTGATCTTCTAAGATCTGTTTAAGGATGGAGTCCTTCTGTAAAATGTTTGGCTAATTCATATATTTATTGGCTCTATGATTCAAACTATACTGAGTTAGGAACCTAGGTTGTGAAATATTTTCAAATTCTTTGTTCGAAATAGTATTTCTTGGTTTACCCTTAAGTATTGTAGTTCTATTCTATCCAAGTCTTTAGCTATTTCTTGGCTCTTTTTGATAAGAGGGGGGGGGATATCCTTTTGCCAAGAATCTATCTACTAGAATTGGAGATTGTTCATCATATGTTTGTAATGTACTGAAATTTCTCCTAATTCTGTCAAATTGACTAAACGGAATATTGCTATCAACTTTCTTGAAGAAGGTAGAAGTACAAATCTCACCTCCAGACCCCCAATGCAAAGAGATATCCAAAAATTCTATTTGATGTGACTGGATATTGGATGTAAATGTTAGACCCATCTCATTATCATTTAAATGTTTAACAAAAAGTTCAGCTTCCAGTGCTGTTCCATCCAAGATGAAGAGCAGGTCATCTATGTAGCGGCCATAGAACACCAGGTTCTGCGCCTATCTGGAACCATTAAATGTAATATTCCTCAAATGATCGCATATAAAGGTTAGCAAAGCTGGGCGCGAACCTGGTGCCCATGGCTGTACCTCTGACTTGCAGATAACATTAAGGAACTGGAAGTAGTTATGTTTTAATATGAATTGTATTATAGTTATCAGAAATTCCTTCTGTGGTAATGGCATATATATGTCTTCACTTAAAAAAGATTGCATCACCTTTACCCCAATGGCATGTGGGATGTTAGAGTACAGGGCTCCAACATCACACGTGAGCCATAAATAGGTGCCTTTTAAACTATATGTGTTGAGTTTATTGAGGAGATCAGTGGTGTCATGGTTGTAAGATGGCAAATGGATGACATATTTTTTGTTAGGCATGACCTTCCCAGCATACACTTCTACTACCATCTTCCTAAGATCCACAAGGACAGTATTAAACCTCCAGGAAGACCCATTATTGTGGGCATCAACAGTATCACGGATAGGCTCTCGGAATATATAGATTTATAACTCCAAAAATATGTTATCCATTTGCCATCTTACATCCATGACACCACTGATCTCCTCAATAAACTCAACACATATAGTTTAAAAGGCACCTATTTATGGATCAGGTGTGATTTTGGAGCCCTGTTGTACTACAACATCCCCCATGACATTGGGGTAAAAGTGATCCAATCTTTTTTAAGTGAAGACATATATATGCCACTACCACAGAAGGAATTTCTGATAACTATAATACAATTCATATTAAAACAACTACTTCCAGTTCCTAGATGAATTTTATCTGCAAGTCAGAGGTACGGCCACCATGGGCACCAGGTTTGCGCCCAGCTTTGCTAACCTTTATATGGGAGCATTTGAGGAACATTACATTTATGGTTCCAGCTGGGCGCGGAACCTGGTGTTCTATGGCCGCTACATAGATTACCTGCTCTTCATCTGGGACGGAACAGCACTGGAAGCCGAACTTTTTGTTAAGCATTTAAATGATAATGAGATGGGTCTAACATTTACATCCAATATCCAGTCACATCAAATAGAAGTTTTTGATATCTCTCTGCATTGGGGTCTGGAGGTGAGATTTGTACTTCCACCTTCTTCAAGAAAGTTGATAGCAATAATTTTTTACACTTCACAAGCAATCATTTGAAAAGTTGGAAAACGAATATCAAGTTTAGTCAATTCAACAGAATTAGGAGAAATTGCAGTACATTACAAACATACAACGAACAATCTCCAATTCTAGCAGATAGATTATTGGCAAAAGGATATCCCCCGCCCCCTCTTATCAAAAAGAGCCAAGAAAGAGCTAGAGACTTGGATAGAACTACAATACTTAAGGGTAAACCAAGAAATACTATTTTGAACAAAGAATTTGAAAATATTTCACAACCTAGGTTCATAACTCAGTATAGTTCGAATCATAGAGCCATTAAAAAAATCATTAGCCAAACATTGGCACATTTTACAGAAGGACCCCATCCTTAAACAGATCTTAGAAGATCAACCTCTCATGACTTTTAGGAGAGCCCCTACCCTGAAACAAAAACTTGCACCAAGCAAGATAGTAATGTCCAAAAAAGTAGGGGTTAAAAAGTTGACACCTAAAAACCTATCTTCAGGAATTTATAAATGGGGTCATCCGAGATGTTCAATGTGTAAATATATTACAACTAAAACAGTGACTGCAACTGCAAACAGCACGGGAGAGGTGTTCAAGATCAAGATTCGGATCACGTGTAACACGTCTTTCATGGTGTATGCATTATCATGCAAATGTGGCCTACAATATCTAGGCCACACAACCCGCAAAGTCCGCACCAGATGGAGTGAACATTTGTGTAACATTAAAAAGAAGTCCCTTCTCCATAGTGTGCCTAGACACCATGTACACTATGGAGAACTTTGCAGTTACCATATCACTCCCATTGAACACATTCCATCATCCCATCACTATAATAGGTACACCAAATTAAGACAAAGAGAAACTTTTTAGATATATAAGTTTCAATCTCTTTTTCCAAAAGGTTTTAATGAGGTGATTGATTCAGCTGCATTTAATTGGTAGGGCAAATATTTTTGTTGATTTTGATTCATCTTTATTGTACACCAGAGTTTGTCTGTGTATATTTCATTTTTTATAGTTCTACTTGGTTGGTAACAATATTTACATTCACACTGATATGGCTAAAACTCTATTCCCACATGATTGATTACTCTCAGATTTATGGATTACACTTTACAAACAGCTAGATTTAGAGTTTTGTCGGTAAAGACCCGCGTAGCTAACGCAGCTTTTTTTCCCAACGCACCCTTAAGACAATGCTGGTATTTAGAGTTGTCTGAGGGGCTGCGTTAGGCTCCAAAAAGGGTGCGTTGAGCCTAATTTACCGCCACTTCAACTCTCAATACCAGCGTTGCTTACAATAGCGGTAAGCAGCTAAAATGTGCTTGTGCACGATTCCCCCATAGGAAACAATGGGGCAGTTTGGGATGAAAAAAAAACTAAAAAAAAAGCAGCGTTAAGCTCCCAACGCAGCCCCATTGTTTCCTATGGGGAAACAGTTTCTAAGTCTGCACCTAACACCCTAACATGAACCCCGAGTCTAAACACCCCTAACCTTACACTTATTAACCCCTAATCTGCTGCCCCCGCTATCGCTGATACCTGCATTATACTATTAACCAATAATCTGCCACTCCGTACACCGCCGCAACCTACATTATCCCTATGTACCCCTAATCTGCTGCCCCTAACATCGCCGACCCCTATATTATATTTATTAACCCCTAATCTGCCCCCCCAACGTTGCCGCTACCTTACCTACACTTATTAACCCCTAATCTGCCGACCGGACCTCACCGCTACTATAATAAATGTATTAACCCCTAAAGCTAAGTCTAACCCTAACACCCCCCTAAATTAAATATAATTTTAATCTAACGAAATAAATTAAATATTATTAACTAAAGTATTCCTATTTAAAACTAAATACTTACCTGTAAAATAAACCCTAATATAGCTACAATATAACAAATAGTTATATTGTAGCTATTTTAGGATTTATATTTATTTTACAGGCAACTTTGTATTTATTTTAACTAGGTACAATAGCTATTAAATAGTTATTTACTATTTAATAGCTACCTAGTTAAAATAATTACAAACTTACCTGTAAAATAAATCCTAACCTAAGTTACAATTAAACCTAACAATACACTATCAATAAATTAATTAAATAAATTAACTACAATTACATACAATTAAATAAACTAAACTAAATTACAAAAAAAACAAACACTAAATTACAAAAAATAAAAAAAGATTACAAGAATATTAGGCTAATTACACCTACTCTAAGCCCCCAAATAAAATAAAAAAAAGTCCCACAAAATAATAAAGGTCCCTACCCTATTCTAAATTAAAAAGTAATCAACTCTTTTACCAGCCCTTAAAAGGGCTTTTTGCGGGGCATGCCCCAAAGTAATCAGCTCTTTTGCCTGTTAAAAAAAATACAACCCCGCCAACATTAAAACCCACCACCCACATACCCCTACTCTAACCCAAACCCCCCTTAAATAAACCTAACACTACCCCCCTGAAGATCTCCCTACCTTGAGTTGTCTTCACCCAGCCGGGCCGAAGTCTTCATCCGATGGGGCAGAAAAGGACATCAAGACCGGCAGAAGTCTTCATCCTATCCGGGAAGAAGAGGACATCCGGACCGGCAGACATCTTCATCCAAGCGGCATCTTCTATCTTCATCCATCCGAAGAGGAGCGGCTCCATCTTCAAGACCTCCAGCGCGGAACATCCTTCTTGACCGACGACTACCCAACGAATGAAGGTTCCTTTAAGTGACGTCATCCAAGATGGCGTCCCTCGAATTCCAATTGGGTGATAGGATTCTATCAGCCAATCAGAATTAAGGTAGGAAAAATCTGATTGATCAGGTAATTTTGTAATTATTTTAACTAGGTAGCTATTAAATAGTAAATAACTATTTAATAGCTATTGTACCTAGTTAAAATAAATACAAAGTTGCCTGTAAAATAAATATAAATCCTAAAATAGCTACAATATAATTATTTGTTATATTGTAGCTATATTAGGGTTTATTTTACAGGTAAGTATTTAGTTTTAAATAGGAATACTTTAGTTAATAATATTTAATTTATTTCGTTAGATTAAAATTATATTTAACTTAGGGGGGTGTTAGGGTTAGGGTTAGACTTAGCTTTAGGGGTTAATACATTTATTATAGTGGCGGCGAGGTCCGGTCAGCAGATTAGGGGTTAATAAGTGTAGTTAGGTAGCGGCGACGTTGGGGGGGGGCAGATTAGGGGTTAATAAATATAATATAGGGGTCGGCGGTGTAAGGGGCAGCAGATTAGGGGTTCATAGGGATAATGTAGGTTGCGGCGATGTGCGGTCGGCAGATTAGGGGTAAAAAAATTGTATTATAGTGGCGGCAATGTGGGGGGACTTCGGTTTAGGGGTACATAGGTAGTTTATGGGTGTTAGTGTACTTTAGAGCACAGTAGTTAAGAGCTTTATAAACCGGCGTTAGCCCATAAAGCTCTTAACTACTGACTTTTTTCTGAGGCTGGAGTCTTGTCGGTAGAGGGTCTACTGCTCACTTCAGCCAAGACTCTAAATACCGGCGTTAGGCAGATCCCATTGAAAAGATAGGATACGCAATTGGCATAAGGGGATCTGCGGTATGGAAAAGTCGCGGCTTGAAAGTGAGCGTTAGACCCTTTCGTGCCTGACTCTAAATACCAGCGGACGGCCAAAAGCAGCGTTAGGACCCCTTAACGCTGCTTTTGACGGCTAACGCAGAACTCTAAATCTAGGCGAAAGTTTTTTAGGTAATAGCCATTTATCACTCCTGATCACTCACATCTATAACCTATACCTCACATTGTCACATACTGATATCACTTCATCACATGATACATTGTCTTATTATTATATATAACCACTATCAATTTTCCGTAGTACCCACATATGCTATCTAGCGCATATAGTAGACACTGTATCACATACCCTTCTACTTATTTGGATTCACTTATTGAGAGCACTTCATTGAGACTGGTCAGTCCCATATAACTTTTTTAGTTCATATCCCCTTTATTATTATTACTATTATATCACTCTTGCCTCCTTTATACACACTCATCACTGGAGATATATATTTCCTCTTTTATTATTATATACATAATCAAATGATTGCCAATTATTATTAATCTCCGTTAGTTGATACATTTATTACATTATCATGTTTTTGTGTTGATTGTAGATGGCTATATACTGGATACAGATTGGGCTAGGTGTATACTATTAGTGTTTCTACATATTCATTTCTGATCTGCATTTAGACTCTAACATTGTTATATAGCCAACACTATGACCATCACTGGCACATATGTGATACATACTATATATTTCTCAAGCTTGTATTAACTTTGATATAATAAAAGCTCTACAATTATAGAGCTGATATATAGCTTATAATCAAGAGATTAGGAGCAAACCACGACTAGGTAGTTATTATTTCTTTGTTTGGGGACTTATTTTCTCCTAAGGTACCTTGTCAGACTTTAATATAGAAATTAATAGATAACCTATAGGAGCAGTGCTTAAGCATAAAAATGTAATTAACTACTAGAATAAAATCATCACAGATCAGAGAAATAAATTACGTTATAAAATATAGCTTTTATTTTATTAATTAAAATAGACAGCTTTTATTGGTATTGTATTGCTTTCCTCACTTATTAGGTTAAAAACACATCCCCTTTAAATTGACATATATTTTTTTACTTAATTCTTCAGTTGGTTTTCATCATAGTTGGATTGTAAAACGTAACACTTTTAAGATTGTGTCCTCTAAATTATTATTGGCCGTGTGAATGGCTTGTATTTTAGAAGTCACTATATACTAGTCATAAGTATTACAGATAGTTTGAGATTTCTATATATTGCTTTTATCCTTGATATGATTTATGCATGAAAAGATAAAAGAATTATAGAGTGGCTAATGTAGCTATAGAAATATAGTGTGAATTATATTGAACTCAGCTTGGAATGTTATTATGGTATAATGTTTGTGCACACTGGTTACTTAAATGTTAAAGCAACCTATAATTATATCCATATTCCTGTTGGTTGGTGCTCACTAAAGAATTAGTAAGAGTGGAGTTCATGGATTTTCACTTAGGCATAAATTTAATATTAATCAAATTATATGGCAGAAAAACATATGCTGATTTTTTGAACACTGTTGTACATATATTTTTTCTTGTACTATAACTTGTACTTAGTTGTTATTTTCATGGATCAATAGTGGGCTTATTGCTTTAAAGCCTTACGTTTAGATCTTGAACTCTAAACTATTAGTGCCACAGAGTTAGTTATTAAATAGCTGGTTGTAATTGTCTGAATACTTTAGTAAGCTGTTACATTTGTAATTTCAGAACGGAACAAAATATTATATCTTGACACTTATGTTTAATATATTGATGTATCCGCTTACACCTAAGAATAAATGCTTGCTTTGTACTTGCTAAACAGTTTTGTAGTCAGAGGAGATTAATCTAATTTACTCCATATATATTTATTGCTGTTAGCAAGACCGCTTGTATTTCTTATGGTATTTCAAGCGTGATATCCAGAAATTATTTCCAGCTTTCTGTTGTATAAAAATTGTCTTATGCAATTTGGTTGGCTTGCTTTAAGGTTAAATTAAAGTTTCTTTGTCTTTAGCGGTTAGCTAAGAGAATATAAGATTAATATTAGCTTTAGCTTCTAAATTACATTCGAACTCTGCATTTGTTTTTTATGCTGTTATCTCTATTTTCTATGCCACATTATCTGATTAGTAGGCTATAGGCATGTCTGTGCCGTTATTTATTACTGAGCCATAATAGTGAGCTTTCCATTTACATAAATCAATTCAGTTTACCAACTTATTACATATTATTTTGTAATTCAACTTAGGAGAGCTAAGTTTAAAAAATAGGAAACCCCTGACGCTGCGTTTCACATACGCTTCCTCAGAGGGGGTTATGGGAGGCGGCAAGTGTGTTATTTTTTATTGGTTCAAAGTGCACGCCTTTTTTTCAAATAGGCTACATCTGAGTTCTTTTCATTGGTTAAATCAGGTGTCAATCTTTATACCGGTTGCGTTCATTTTCATCATTACCTGTGGTATATGTATTGTTAGAAATGTTTTTTAATATCCGATATCAGTTGTTACAGTGTTACAAGCATGATATCACTTGGATACACACAGTTTAATCAGAAGGTTTTCCCTTTGAGATATTTTGCTTACACTTATTTGCCGTTATTTTATTCCTGACCGATTTGCTGTATAAGTATTGCCTATGATAAAAACATGTGCAGCAAAATGGAGGATAAAAGCAATATATAGAAATCTCAAACTATCTGTAATACTTATGACTAGTATATAGTGACTTCTAAAATACAAGCCATTCACACGGCCAATAATAATTTAGAGGACACAATCTTAAAAGTGTTACGTTTTACAATCCACTATGATGAAAACCAACTGAAGAATTAAGTAAAAAAATATATGTCAATTTAAAGGGGATGTGTTTTTAACCTAATAAGTGAGGACAGCAATACAATACCAATAAAAGCTGTCTATTTTAATGAATAAAATAAAAGCTATATTTTATAACGTAATTTATTTATCTGATCTGTGATGATAACCCCAACACAGTGTATAAAAGCATAACCCTCCCTAAAATAACTCACACATCTGTGACTTATGTTATTCTAGTAGCTGATATATAGCTTTCTTACGAACACTATAAGAAAATAGAGAAGGCGCCACATAGCATATGTGTGAAATGTCAGGAAGATAATTCAGACTCTGATACACTCACGTTTTGTGAAGCACCAAGATGTGGTGCAGGCTGGGCAGACCGGAACCTTAGAGTTGTCCGGTGAAACTCTCCTCTTAAGCTCGCAGGAACCAGGTCTCACTCCCTTGGCAATGGGTAATGGAATCGTAACCCTTGGGGATCCACCTCACTGTTCCCACCTCCAGGTGTTGGAAGATTAGAAGCAAAAGAAATCCAAAGTAGCAAGTTGCATAAAACAAGTGTTTATTAACACAGAAATACAGCAACACGTTTCTCAGTAACCAGTACTGTTTCTTCAGGCTGATAAAAACATTTCAAACTTGCTACTTAATATGCACCAATGTAGCCAATAGAAATGGCTGTTAAAAATACACACCCTTTTTCCATTGATTGATCACATGATTACCATATGGTGGTGTGTTACAATAGGATACATAATACATAAAACATCAAGTCCGATATAACTAGTTTAACATAATATACAATGCGTCCTAAAAAAAATATAAATATATGCAAGACAAAAAAATAAATAAAAAAATGATAAATATATGCAAGACAAAAAAATAAATAAAAAAATGATAAATATATGCAAGACAAAAAATAATAATTGTCTTCATATCCATTCATAACAATGTATAATTATACAGGATATGATCATGGCTAATATTATCATCATGAGATGTATTAAAATCCCAATTCCTTTTCTTCTCTGGGAGCACAATTTAATAAATGTTGTCAAAGTATAATTTGACAGTACTTTCAATACATATTCAGTAGTCAAAATACGGTATCTAAAAAAGGTCAATGTCTATTTTACAGGTAAATTTGTATTTATTTTAGCTAGGTAGTTAGTAAAAAAAGACTTTTTTAAAAGTGTGGTACTGACGTTGCGTTACGGCCAAAAAGGTGTGCTGTACACCTATACCTGCAAGATTTGTAATAACGGCGTTAGGGAAAAAGCAGCGTTATGAAGCATAACAATGCTTTTTTACTCATAACACAAAACTCGTAATCTAGCTGTAAATAATTAAGTATGAATTTTTGTACATTTCTAGTACATTCTTTATGCCATGATAAACAAAATAAAATGTTCTAATTCTTGAAAGCATTTATTGTTAAATGTTTGCAGTACACTACGGGTTACCTCCTATGGGACCTACTAAAGGGATATGAAACCTATTTTTGTTCTTTCAGGATTCAGATACAACATTATAGGCAATTTTAAATGATTTCTCAATGTACTCCTATTATCAAATGAGCTTAATTCCCTTGATATGCTTTGCTGAAGTCACAAAACACATCAACTTTTAAAAGCACAGTTACACTCATAATAACACTATCTAATAAAAAAAGAATATTAAATAAAAATATTATATTTAAAATAAGGGCACAAATATATGAGATGTCAGGTGTTATAAAAAAAAAGACTGCAAAGGGCTTTAACATAGAGATACAGAGATACACATGTCTAAATAATTATATATTTATATGTGTGTACATATGTTTTTATATGTGTATATATGTATTTACAGACATATAAACACATAAATATATATGTATAAATATATATATATATATATATATATATATATATATATATATATATATATATATATATATATATATATATATATATATATATATATATATATATATATATACAGTATATATATAAAGTGCTCTGGAGCCCTTTTCATTTAAGTAGATGAAAACATGAAAAACATTTATGCAATATTCATATTTAATAAAGTGTTTAACTGTAAATTTACTGTAAATATCTCACATTCCAATGTTCTGCACAAATGGGAATATGTTCTCTGTATGTTTAAATAGATATTCCTATATATTCTGGTTTTAATGCTTGAATATGAGTGCAAACAAAAAACGAAAGGAGTAGAATTACGAGTGGAGTGCCACTAAGGTTGAGGCTCCTATACTGGACAGGAGATTGGTAGTGAATAGAAGGGAAGGGGGGTTAGCTGCAGGAGTCAGAGGGAGAGGAAAAGGGGGGTGGGCATTGAAAGAGGAGGAGATGGGGACGGTGCACAGGTAAAGGGGGCTGGGCTGAAGCTCAGGTAATATAAGGTAGTGAAACAGGAAGTGAGGCACACTAATATTTTTTCTTGTATTTACAGGTACAGCATTTTCTTTTCCATCTCTCCAGTTAGCAGAAAGGATGGCACCTCGGAATAGGAAGATCCCAAAATGCTTCTTGGAAGGAGAGAACATGTGGAGGAACCAGGCGTTGCAGGCTCAGAAAAAACTGAAGAACCTGGAAAAGGCACAGAATGGTCCTCTGGCCCCCAAGGGAGTAACAGTGTCTGGAGAGGGTGTGAAGGCAGGAAAATCTGCAAAGATGGGGGCAGCTGAACAGCTGGTATATCAGCCCAGTGGCTTCGTTGGTCGGGTAAGTAATTTTACCTCCGTGGGTATGGATTGTTCTGGCCCGGTAGCAGAGGGATCTGAGGAGTTGTTTGAGGAGGAGGGCCCAGATGTGGAGATATCTTTGCTATCGAACGATTCCGATAGCAGCAGCAGAAGCCCAATAGAGTTCCGACCTAAGCCACACTCCCCCCAGGCAGTTTGTGCAGTTTAGCACATTTGGACAGGATGATGAGGCTGATAGTATCCCGGGTGGTCAGGGCAATATGGCGGGTAGGCGTGCCCCTTCTTCTTGGTCAGTTGCGCCGCATAGTGACATAGGTTTGAGAGCGCAGCGTTGCCGCGATGATGTAGGGTGTGGGCGGGGACTCGTGGACGCTAACTCGCATGCGCGGCGGCCATCTTGGGCATTTCCTGATGACGCAGGCCTGACGCCATCTTTGATGCAGGAGGATTGGGCAGTTGTAGGTGGCAGATGTTCCGGTGCTAGCAGCGAGCAAGGGAATAGAGAGAGCGCTAAGCAGAGCAGTGCTGGAGGTGAGGGGGGATATGAGAAGGGCAATGCAGGCGGGCGGGCCAGGTTCTGGTGCAGCAAGGAAAGACAAGGATGGGGGTTATGCTAGGACAGGTATAAGCCGTGATCCGCCAGGAGAGATAGGGATAGGGGATGGGAAATGGTGCAGCAAGAAGGGGTTAATGAAAGATGGGAGAAAGAGGGGGGGACTGAAAGTCGGGACAGGGCGGAGGGTGGGAATAGAGAGTCAGGTAACAGACAAGATTTTATAGAAATATACGATAGGAGGGCAGGGGAGGATAGGCATGCTAAGAGATCTAGGACAATATTAAAGGATAATGATCGGCCCAGGTTAATTAGGGACTTAGATGGGAATACATACATACGGTTAGAAGAGGATGTTAGGGGTGTAGTGGCAGGTAATAGGGGCGATAGGGAAGAAGGGCTGGCATGGGCAGAAAAGGGGAAGCGGCAGTTGGTAGCACATAGGACAAGTGAAGGGTATAATAAAAATGTGTTGAATAGAAATAATAGAGATTTGATTGAATTACAGAAAGCAAGCTCAACATACAAGGGATACAAGGTCCCAAAGAAATTAATTGCGGACAGGGCAATAGAGGGCACAATGCGTGGAAAGGAGGTGGAAAGAGAGTCCCCAGATGCAAAAAGCGGTGGAGAGCGGACGGCAATGGGAAGTGCAGGAGAAACAAAAGACAAGGTGGGAGAAAGAAAAGGTCAACCGAAACAAGGTAAGAAGATAATGTATTGCAGAAATGAGGGATCAGACAGTTCATTTGAATGGGATTCAGATGATAATAAAATTCAAGGGGAAGGTAATATAAGAATTTTGAAATTTGTAAAAAAGATATATGCAAAACAGGGGAAAAGAGTAGAGAACGATGTTGCAATGGTAGGGTGATAGTGAAGGGGAATTTAACGCGGATGATGAGGTAACGGGGTCAAAACTAATGCTGTTAACAACGCACTTAAAGGCAAAAATAGTGCTGAGAGCACAGAAGGGCAAATACGTGGATGTGTTCGATATTACAAGGGAGGCAGTGGCGCTAAAATCCAGAAATGAAGAAGGGAAGGGGAGAAAACTAAAGCAGTCATTTCCAGAATGGGTAAAAAAGAAGTTAATATATGCAGAATGCTTTATCTCTGAAAATACGGGTAAAGTTAAGGGCGTGCTAAGATATATACACTTAATAGCGGAGTGTTACACAACATATGGGGGATTTGGATGGAAGGACTATGACGGCGAATTTAGGAGGGGTAACCTGCAATTGGGCGACAAAGGAAGGAGTTTGGAATTAAGATATTGGATATGTGGACGAGGTTGATAAAGCCAGCAGACGGCACAGTACAGACACCGATAACGCAAGGGAGAGTAGTAAAAGTAGAAGGGAAGTGTCAGAACTCACTATACCACCTTATGTTAAGTGTCATACAATTATCAATACCACCTTTACTTTTTAGTTCCTAGCCTATTTAAGTTTTCCCCTGACGCCAGCCAGGTGCTTAGTAATTGAGTTTTATCCCTAGGTAACTCTGCTACAAACTGAGCTCCTGCTTATCCCAAGCTACCTTATTGGAAAATAGTTCAAAACTTTATTCAAAGGAAACTGACACCTTGCTACGGTGTTCTATTTTCATTACTTTGGTTACGGTATACATTTCTGTTACATTTCCTCACATAATATCAAGTAAGGATTATTCCTCAAACATCCGAGTGTCTTTTCAACATCACCAGAAGATTTGTGAGTTTTATTTCTCCCGCGGACTTCATATCTGTGACGTCAGACGCCAACCGCAACCGGTTTTCAGTAAGCTGTCACTCACCGCTTAGAAGCTGTTGTCTTGAGTGCCGCTCGAGTTCTCTGCTCTCAGCCGATTCAACAGGTAACCTACGACTAACTCACTACAGCTAATTGAGTTGTGTAACATCTTATTGTGACTTTAAATCTTTGGCGCACATATCACTAACTATTGGTCACAGATGAACTGCTGCATAAATTGTATTGATACATATGAACTGATACTTTTCCACAAATCATCAGAAAGAATTACTTTGTTAAACTGTTTCATATTGGATACTTAACATATTAAGTTACTCCTTTAATTTCTCTAAGTCTCCACATAGACTTAAAGTTTATTAACTCACTCTGAGCCCCATTCTGGTTAACATCGTCATATGTTAATTAAGTGCTGAGTGAAACATTACATCTGATCCGCAGCTGTAGATCCACTACAATAGTTAAAAGATCTTTTACCAACTAAGCCCTAACAGAATTACTAAGCCTTAATAATGGATCCAGCGGATCTGCCGCAAATTGTTTACAATCTTACACAAAAGGTAGATCAACTAGGACAGGCCATGAGTGCCTTACAAGTGGAGAATGAGACTTTGAGAAAGGTTATCAGAGACACTGTGAAGGTTACAACACCGCCTCCGGTAAGCCAACCTGAGCCTCAGATAGTATCCCCTGATTTCTTTTCAGGCGACAGACGTCTATATCGTCAATTTAAGAATGCATGCATGTTGCTTTTTACACTCAAACCTAAAACTTACCCTAGTGATCACCTGAAAGTTTTGACAATGATATCTTTTTTACGTGGTGAACCCAGGATCTGGGCAGACTCGTTTTATGAAACACATAATCCTATTCTCACTTCCCTACCAGATTTCCTCACTGCCATGGATGAATTGTATTTGGATACTAATTCACAAATTACAGCTGAAACTAAGATGAGAGCTTTACGACAAGGTTCTAAACCAGTTGAGGTGTATATCACTGAATTTAAGCAGTTTTCTACAGACTCCCAATGGAATCAAATAGCTCTTAGAAACCAATTCAGGCTGGGTCTCTCTGAGTCTATTAAGGATGAGTTGGCTAGAGTGGTTCTACCAGATACATTGGAAGGGCTGATGAGGCTGTCCATACAAATAGACAGGCGTCTCAGGGAAAGGAGAAGTGAAAGACACAGTTCTGAAGTTATCTACCGGAAACCTACGCCTCCCATATCCCATGGGCCTACTAGTAGTATCACTCAAGAGCCGATGGAGATTGGAGTTCTAAGAGGTCCTCTATCACTAGAAGAAAAGCAGAGACGCAAAACTCTAGCCCTCTGTCTATACTGTGCTAATCCTTCCCATTCCGTAAAGGAATGTCCACTGCTACAAAAGAATAAGAAAAGTAAGTGCATTATGACTAACATTTCTACCTCAAAGCAGAATAACCCTATTTATTGTATCATCTCTCTCTCTTTGCAGTGGGAACGTAGACGCCTAACCACTGAGGCTATTGTTGACACCGGGGCCCACGGGAATTATATAGATTCTACCATTGTGAAAATAAATAAAATACCACTTGAAAGAAAGATCACTCCTGTCTCTATTCGTGTCGTTGATGGCACATACATATCTAGCGGTCCAATAACACATCATACTGTTCCTCTATTGGTTGCCACACAAGACAATCATCATGAATATATTCGTTTTGATGTATTGCCTTCTCCTCTTTTTCCTGTGGTTTTAGGTATACAGTGGATACGCTTGCATGAACCCACTATAGTCTGGAAGACATTAAAACTCACTTTAGACTCCCCATATTGTAAGAGTACCTGTACATCTCCCACACATTTAATACAGGTAGCACAGGTAGATGAGGAGTTGCCTATCATTCCTAAGGAGTACACCCAATATATAGAAGTATTTAGCAAACGTGAGGCAGAAAACTTACCACCACACCGCAGTTATGACTGTCCCATAGACCTTAAACCTGGTGCAACTATACCCTATGGGCACTTATACCCTTTGAGTCAACCTGAGCTCGAACATTTAAAAGCATATTTAGACGAGAACCTTAAGAAGGGATTTATAAGACCCTCTGTATCTCCTGCTGGTGCAGGAATGTTTTTTGTCAAAAACAAAGATCAATCATTACGTCCGATCATAGATTACAGAGACCTAAACAAAATCACTGTTAAGAATAGGTACCCTCTCCCATTAATACCCGAGCTCATAGAACGCCTTCACAAAGCTAAGATTTTCACCAAATTAGATCTCAGGGGGGCCTACAACCTCATACGCATAAGAGAGGGAGATGAGTGGTTGACTGCCTTTAGGACTCGATACGGTCTGTATGAGTACCTAGTTATGCCATTTGGCCTTACCAATGCACCAGCCACTTTCCAACACTACATCAATGATGTCTTCAGAGACCTGTTAGACATCTGTGTCGTAGTCTATCTGGATGACATCCTGATCTACTCCCAAAACCTTCAAGATCATATTAAGCACGTCAGCTGGGTACTCTCAAGATTACAAGTACATCGACTTTACGCAAAGGCTGAAAAATGCTTATTTCACACTCAAAAGATATCTTTTCTTGGTTACAACATCTCCTCTGAAGGCATCGAGATGCAACAAGACAAGGTTGAAGCAGTAAAAGATTGGCCTATCCCACAAACCCGAAAGGATCTCCAACGCTTCTTAGGTTTCAGCAACTACTACCGAAAATTTATAAAAAATTATTCCTCTATCGCTAAACCTCTTACCATCCTTACGGGCAGTACAACTACCTATCGGTGGAACTCAAAGGCCAATGAAGCATTTGAATTCTTAAAACACTCCTTTACTACAGCTCCAATATTGCGTCACCCTGATCCTGCTTTACAGTATTTTCTTGAAGTGGACTCCTCAGACTACGCCTTAGGAGCTGTTTTATCTCAAAGAGAAACTTTAACCAAACCTCTACACCCTATAGCCTTCTATTCGAAAATTATGTCTCCTCCTGAAAGGAATTACCCTATTGGGGAAAAGGAGTTACTCTCCATTAAAAGAGCTTTTGAATACTGGAGGCATCTTCTAGAGGGTACACTCTTACCTGTTATAGTTTATACCGACCACAAAAATTTGGAATACCTCCAGAGAAATAAGACCCTCTCAGCTAGACAGGTGAGGTGGAGTCTTTACTTTAGCAGATTTCATTTTCAAATTATTTACAGACCAGCTAACCGTAATGGAAAGGCGGACGCTCTTTCCCGAAGAGACCCTAAACCTCCTTCGGAAGGTAGCCCTACAGTGATGATACCCCACGAGAAGTTCTTAGGCATCTCATCATTTTCTGAATCCGTTTATCAAAAGGCCATACATGCTGAACAAGACTTACCTAAAGAAATAACACTAGGGAATGATGGCCTTTATTACAATTCAGACAAATTATATATACCTGAACAGTTAAGACAAAATTTGATGAAGGAACATCACAATTCCCCTCTTTCTGGACACCCTGGTATTCAAAGAACTTTAAACCTCATTTCAAGGACTTATTGGTGGCCACATATGGCCATGGATGTTCGTAACTATGTACAAAATTGCACTAGATGTATCACTTCGAAATCGGAGAGACGTCCTCCTTATGGATTACTGATGCCCATACAAGTTCCACAAAGACCATGGACTCATCTGGGTATAGATTTTATAGTTGAATTACCTACTTCAGCTGGAATGAACACCTTAATGGTGGTTATCGACTTGTTTACCAAGATGGCTCATTTTATACCTCACCACAAATTGCCAACGTCAGCTGAAACCGCACAACTATTTATAGACAACATTATTAAACTACATGGGATACCAGAAATCCTTAATTCTGACAGGGGAACTCAATTTACCTCTCGTTTCTGGAAAAACCTCTGCAACAAGTTACAGATTGAACACCGTTATACCACCGCTTACCACCCTCAGACTAATGGCCAAACAGAGCGCTTAAACCAGTGGCTTGAGCAGTATCTGCGCTGCTACTGTGCCTACCACCAAACAGACTGGAAGAAATTCCTTTCAACTGCAGAATTCGCATATAACAACTCTCTCAATTCGTCCAGTAAGATGTCACCATTCTTCGCGAATTATGCATACCATCCAAAGATTAGTCTCTCAACAAAAGACTCTTCTTTAAACCCAAATGTGGAGGATCTAACTGATAGACTTACTGAAAACTGGCAACTATTACAAAGAAATCTACAAACAGCTCAAGAAACACAAAAGAAGTATTATGACCTCAGAAGAAGGCCATCCCCACAATATTCAATTGGAGATTGGGTCTGGCTATCTACAAAAAATCTAAAATTGCAGACCCCAAGCAAGAAACTAGCAAGCCTCTTTATAGGACCATTTCGTATTATACGTATCATCAACCAAAATGCTGTCACTTTACAACTTCCTACCACTCTTGCCATCCATCCTACATTCCACGTCTCCTTATTGAAACCTGCAAAAAACACTGGTACTCAACTACTACCTCCTGAAGCTCAGTCTTTAGACCCTAACGTTTATGAAGTGAGGGATATTTTGGATTCACGTTTATATAAAGGGGATCTACAATACCTTGTCAGTTGGAAGGGGTATTCTTCAGACGAAGACACATGGGAACCCCATAATCTTGTGAACGCTCCCCGATTGGTGTCTCGCTTCCATTCAAGGAATCCTCATAGACCTCGCTTACAAGCCGTGGGACGGCTTGAGTGAAGGGGGCAATCTGTCAGAACTCACTATACCACCTTATGTTAAGTGTCATACAATTATCAATACCACCTTTACTTTTTAGTTCCTAGCCTATTTAAGTTTTCCCCTGACGCCAGCCAGGTGCTTAGTAATTGAGTTTTATCCCTAGGTAACTCTGCTACAAACTGAGCTCCTGCTTATCCCAAGCTACCTTATTGGAAAATAGTTCAAAACTTTATTCAAAGGAAACTGACACCTTGCTACGGTGTTCTATTTTCATTACTTTGGTTACGGTATACATTTCTGTTACATTTCCTCACATAATATCAAGTAAGGATTATTCCTCAAACATCCGAGTGTCTTTTCAACATCACCAGAAGATTTGTGAGTTTTATTTCTCCCGCGGACTTCATATCTGTGACGTCAGACGCCAACCGCAACCGGTTTTCAGTAAGCTGTCACTCACCGCTTAGAAGCTGTTGTCTTGAGTGCCGCTCGAGTTCTCTGCTCTCAGCCGATTCAACAGGTAACCTACGACTAACTCACTACAGCTAATTGAGTTGTGTAACATCTTATTGTGACTTTAAATCTTTGGCGCACATATCACTAACTATTGGTCACAGATGAACTGCTGCATAAATTGTATTGATACATATGAACTGATACTTTTCCACAAATCATCAGAAAGAATTACTTTGTTAAACTGTTTCATATTGGATACTTAACATATTAAGTTACTCCTTTAATTTCTCTAAGTCTCCACATAGACTTAAAGTTTATTAACTCACTCTGAGCCCCATTCTGGTTAACATCGTCATATGTTAATTAAGTGCTGAGTGAAACATTACATCTGATCCGCAGCTGTAGATCCACTACAATAGTTAAAAGATCTTTTACCAACTAAGCCCTAACAGGAAGGAATGTTGGGCATACAACGACAGGAGGTGTGACAGAGGAAACGGGTGTAAATACAGACATGTATGCAGATATTGTGGTGGTTTCCATGAGGAAGTAGATTGTAGAAGGAGTAACGGTGGCGCAAATAAACAGCTTTTTCGTGGCGTAGGGGGAAGCGATAAAGGGGGGACAATGGGGAATAGCCTGAACGCTGTTGATAGTAGATAGGTTAAGGAAGGAGCTGGTAAACTACACCAAAGATAACGACAGGGTGTTATTGACAAAATGTTTAACAGAGGGATTTGTGGTACCAGTAAAAAAGGGAGGTTTGTGGGGCAGATAAATTTAGGAACTTAAAATCTGCAACAGAGTACCCGGCGGTACTGCAGGAAAAAATTAGAAAAGGAAATAAAATTGGGTAGAATGGCAGGGCCATTTAGGGGGATACCTATTCAGGATTTAGTGATATCCCCCTAGGCGTGGTGCCTAAAAAAGAGAAGTGAAAATTTTGGATGATACATTATTTGTCTTATCCAAAGGGGAAGTTAGTAAATGATGCAATCAATAGGGCAGATGCTTCAGTGCAATACCAATCATTCAATACAGCAGTAAAGATGGTAAAGGAGGTTGGGAAAGGCGCATTAATGGTGAAGGTTGACATAGAATCTGCATTTAGATTGTTACCTTTAAATCCGGAGAGTTTTAGACTGATGGGATGTAAATTTAACGGGCAATTTTACGTAGACAAATGTTTGCAGATGGGCTGCTCAGTATCATGCTCCATATTTGAGAAGTTCAGTAATTTTTTGCATTGGTTGCTGGCAGTAAGAACAGGCTCAGATAGAATTATACATTATTTAGATGATTTTATGGTGGTGGGCCCAGCCAGGGCTAGCTCATGCGCAGAATTAAAGGCAGCTTTACTCAATATGTTAGACGAGCTAGGAGTACCGGTGGCAGCGGAAAAATCTGAAGGGCCTTGCGAGAGATTGTCGTTTTTAGGCATAATAATTGACACAGTGAAGGAGCAATGTGAATTGCAGGAAGAAAAAATAGAGAAAGGACGACAGTTATTAAGGGGAATGCTGGGAAGAAAAAAGGTTACACTCAGGGAGATGCAGAAGTTGCTGGGCGTGCTTAATTTCGCATGCAGGATTATTCCGGTAGGGAGGATTTTCAAAAGAAGGCTGGAATTGGGTACAGCGGGAGTAAAAAAGCCCGAACACAGGATAAGGTTAACAGGGGTGATGAGGGAGGACATGAGAGTTTGGGATACATTCCTAACGGAATTCAACAGAGTTAGAATATAGCCAAGAGTGGCATCAGTGAATGAGTTGGAACTATACACAGACGCGGCAGGGAGCGCTGGTTTTGAGGCATACTTAAAGGGTATATGGTGTGCTGGAAAATGGCCGGCAGAATGGGAAAGGGATGGATGGGTGAAGAATTTGGCACTACTAGAATTGTTCCCTATTGTGGTGGCTGTGGAACTGTGGGGGCACTTATTGGAAAACAAAAGTATTATATTTTGGTCCAATAATCAAGGTGTAGTGGACACGATTAACAACTTATCTGCCTCTTCCATGCCAGTGATAAAGTACCTGACATACCAGTGTTGAAATGCTTACAGTTGAATATTTACTTTAAAGCTAGAAACATTCCGGGTTACAGAAATGTAGTGGCTGATGCGCTGTCAAGGTTTAAATGGAAAGTATTTAGGAAAGTTAAAAAACAAAAGAAGACACAGAGCGCATCCCACTCTAAGTGTAACACCGTTTTAATAAGACAAATAATCAAAGCATGTGAATCCCACGTACAAGATAAACAAAGATAAAAAGCACTGTCACCAAGTCCGAGTCCTTTTAGCCTGATGCTGTAGGTGTGTTCTCCGTCACCTCGTCAGCTGTGTCCTCTGGTAAGCTTCCGGAAAGCCGTGAGGGGACTCGCCGTATCGGGGGGATACTCTGTAATCAGCACCGGCGTTGCAGTGTCCAGGGAAAGGTGCTAGTGCAGCCTCAACGCGTTTCTTCAGGCTACGACCTGACTTTTTCAAGAGGAAGTAGCCTGAAGAAACGCGTTGAGGCTGCACTAGCACCTTTCCCTGGACACTGCAACGCCGGTGCTGATTACAGAGTATCTCCCGATACGGCGAGTCCCCTCACGGCTTTCCGGAAGCTTACCAGAGGACACAGCTGATGAGGTGACGGAGAACACACCCACAGCATCAGGATAAAAGGACTCTGACTTGGTGACAGTGCTTTTTATCTTTGTTTATCTTGTACGTGTGATTCACATGCTTTATTTGTCTTATTAAAACGGTGTTACACTTAGAGTGGGATGCGCTCTGTGTCTTCTTTTGTTTTTTAGCTCCTCTTATGATCAGGAACACAGCCCTGTGTCTCACTCTGGAGCAGCACCCACTCGTTACACCTTAGTTGGGAAGTATTCTTACCCCTTTATTATTGTTTTTTAAATCGTATTTGCATTGTATTTTTGAACATTCTATTAGACAACAAGAGTTATATGGATCATTGTATTGTCTGTTATTTATAAGAAGCATACTGAATATTGTATTGTTTATATTGCCTGGTAATTATATACAACCAAGAACAGAGCTATTACATCTGCCCAAATATCTACATCTTGATATATTATTTATTATTGGCCGATATCCCTACATGGGTTAAATATAAATCATGGGATCTTGTTAGGGTTTATACATGAACCTATATACCATCTAAATAATGGAATTTAGTTCATTTCTGAGAAGCGCAGCTTTGTGGTTAAAAATTTTTTTGTATTTAGGAAAGTTGTGCCAGCCGCCAGAAAACAAGGTGAAAGCTGCCCTGTCTCTCTTTGGCAGATTGGGAGCGCATAGAAGGAATAAAGAAGCTTGTTGAGAATTCTGTGGCTCCAAGAACCTGGAGGACATACAATTACTATTGGAAACAGTGGCTACAATTTAGGGGCGCAGAAATAAGGGGCTAGCGAAGTAGGTTTTTAGAATGGCTATGGCCCTAAAAATGGGGAGCATGAAGAAAGGGCAGGTTGGCATAGTCTTAGCGGGTGTATCATTTTTCGCAAAATTGATGGGTGAGGAGGACATCACTAAATCATTTGTAGTAAGAAAGGTATTAAGAGCGTGGCAGGTGGGGGAGGAAAAAGGGACGGACAAAAGGGAGCCGATTATGGAGGAGAGGCTGGAAAAAATGGTGGGGGTATTGGGTGAGGTGTGCAGGGATAAGGACAAAGCAAGTCTGTTTAAAGCGGCTTTCGTAATGGCGTTTTTGGGAGCTTTGAGGATAGGAGAATTGGTAGCAGCGAATAAGGCAGACGAAAGAAACGGGGTAGGAGACTCAGACGTAAGTGTATATGAGGATAATTTAATAGTGCTAATAAGAAAATCAAAAACAGACAGAGAGGGTAAGGGGTTGTGGGTGTTGATGAAAGAAACAGGAAGCAGGGCATGTCCAGTGAAGTGGGTAAAAGATATGCTCAGGACGAAGCGTGAAAAGGGTAGATTGTTTCTGAGACATATAGATGGGTCCATATGACAAGATTCCAATTTAAAAAAGTGATGGAAATGGTTATAAAAAAGCTGGGATGGGAACACCAATGTTTCGCGCCGCATTCATTCAGTAGTCTGCTTTTGAATTTTTTAATTTATTTATTTTGCTTTTTAACTTTTTTAAATGTATTTATACTTTTTAAGACTTAATTTAGCCCCCCTGGCAGCCAGTGACAGGCAGCCGCCTAAAGCCAGTGTCAACTCGTCTGTCTACAGGCTCCGGCTCCGCTCAGCTGATCAGAGATCCTGATGTGCCCTCCGAACCGGTGCCCCTGCGCTGTGCATGCTGCCGCCTGCCGCTGTAGTGACTGTCAGACGTCACGTGATCACGCACGTGACGTCACAACAGCAAGAAGATCTGCGGGCTGCACTGACACTGTCCAGTCAGTCAGTCTATGCTGCAGACAGTGCTGAATTGCCAGGGTTGAAGGGAGACTCAGTCTAAATACAGTCACGCTGTCAGTGAGGATTCTTCATTGAACAAATTAACAGCCTGAAAAATTTAGGGCAGATGATAATAGATGTGTCATTCTTCAAATCCATGAGCGCTTTAGATTCTGCTCTATTCATGTTGGAATGAATCTTCTGTTGTGGCATGTTTTTGATATCATGACTTAACATTCTCGTATAGGTTTTAATAATTTTTTGTATTTTTTGTATTTGAAATTGCGGTCACATTTGATAAAGGTACAGGAATGTACCGAAACGTCATGTAACCTTTTTAATGGATTGAATAAATATATATGTTTTAAACAAGACCAGTGAGTGCCTACTTTTGTGGAGAATCTTTGTACTATGGTTTGTAGTGCACCTTGGCAGCTAGATTATGTAAGATTGTGCTTTCCTTAACTTGGATCGTATATATATATATATATATATTTATATATATATATACACATAAATATACTGTATATAGTATTTATATACAGTATATATATATATATATATATATATATATATATATATATACACACACACACAGTGTGTATATATGTGTATCTAATCTAAATATTTAAATATATTTATGTGTATCTAATCTAAATATTTATATATATATATATATATATATATATATACACACACAGTATATATATATATATATATATATATATATATACACACACACACACAGTATATATATATATATATATATATATATATATATATATATATATATATATATATATATATATATATTGGGTTCTCCGAAGAGAGAGAACTGGAAAAGCACACTGGTCTAAAAGAGGCTGCTTCCGGGTGGTAAATCGCCATAGAACTAGCTAATGAGCTGTTGTTTGTTCCTGGTAGAGCGCTTCTCTCTTTGTTTGCAAAGGAGGCCGAAACGATCGTCTGGGGTTGTCATGTTCCTTGTTCAGAGGAGAATTGCCTGGTATTTCGGGGCTGGACTGACCTTACTTGGCGGGATCAGACTGATATACTTAAAGGATTACTTTCTGTTATAATTTTTAAGCTAAACAACTAACATATTAAAGTTAATAAACATTAATTAAAACTTACTGACCTATATTTTCTCCAAAACAAAGTTTCATAACGTTCTAAAAGTTATATCTTTTATTTGCCGATGATGTCACGTTATCCTGCCCACTATTTTCAGCACTGCATGTTCAAAATACTTAAACCAATAACTTTGTGTTTAAAGCACCATTTTGAAACCTAGGTATTGTAAACGGATTGGTACAGAGCAAAGGATACCCACGGAGTGGGTTTGGAAAACAATTAAATTTGCAGACAAGATTTGATATACGGTAGAGATATGTTAATGAAATGCTATTGATAAAAAGCGTATTTGGGGTAGTTAGTTAGTAACAGGCATAGAAAATATTTACTTACAGTGTCCCTTTAAGGAAAGTTTTCCTTTGTGAAAAGCACACTGGTCTAAAAGAGGCTGCTTCCGGGTGGTAAATCGTCATAGAACTAGCTAATGAGCTGTTGTTCGTTCCTGGTATAACGGCGCTTCTCTCTTTGTATGCAAATTAATATGACCCTGGGGAAGTCTCCCTATGGGTGATGGGGGAAACCAGACGTGGACTCCTTGCCCAGTGTGCTTAGAGGAATGTGGCTGCATTCGATTCGAATTTGATTCGAATGCGACATTCGAATTCGAAATAGTATTTCTAGTCTAATACTGTACTGTGTTTTATAAATGTAATGTTCAAATTCGAATGTGATATTCGATTCGAATGTGACAATCGATTCGAATTTGAATGTGACATTCGAATTCGAAATAGTGTTTCTAGTCTACAATTGTGTTTTACAAATGTAATATTCGAATTCGAAAGTGACATTTGAATTCGAATGTGACATTCGAAAACTGTAAATAACATTTGAAAATCGAATTTTTAAGAATATTCGTTCTTATCAATATTCTATTATGTAAATCGAATTTCTACAATAACATTCGAATTTGAATATAAACACATTCGCCCAACCCTACCCAGGAGCTGCTCTGCAGCACACATTATGTTGCTGCATAGTTGCCAACTGTCCCGTTTTTGCCGGGACAGTCCCGGAATTTGGGACCCAGTCCCGGCCATTTAAATGTCCCGGACTGTCCCGGCAACCGTTTTGTGGCTTATAAATCACTTGAGTTAACTGACAGTGTTTTGTTAATAAAGTTTGTTATATTAAAAAAAAAAGTCAGTTTCTCCTCCCCGTCAGCTGGCTGTGCAGTGACATCACATTTGGCGCGGGTAACGGTTGTTGATGTGCCTCTGATTGATACCTCCGTGCAGCGTGTAACTGGTGTGATGGTAAACAGCACAACTCCTTAGTCTCCTGATCTGCACAGTGTAAGCCAGTTTATTATCTTAAATACACAAAGGTATTTTATTTTTTAAAGTGTATTGTGTCTGTCTCGCTTTTTTATTCCTCACCCCCAGCAATATATTTGTCCCTTCATATGCAAGTAAAAATAAAGCCCCAGATAAAGTTTTACGTTATTCTCGCAGTTAACGTTGTCTGCTACTGTTTTACTGTTCATGAAGTATAGTTTTACTTTATTCTGAACAAATTTATCATTTAAATAATTCAGCATTTACCATTTATAAAGTACACTACAGAAGCCAACTTGCAAATACTGTATGTGCTTCCTTGAAAGTTATTATTTAGATGGGAAAATAAACTGTACAACAGCATCAGGGAACTGAATGCTGCGCATAACAAAAATGCATTCCTTGTGATCACCAGACGATGCAGAGAGCATATCCCACGGTGTCAGTGTTTGGGAGGAATGCCTGTCAGCTGCTGGCCGGGGTCTCATAATTTATTTTAGATCACGGAGTTCTGAGGAGGTAACAAAAGTCACCTATTAACTTGTTGCTGTCTGAGTTAAATTGCGTGTGAGCTGCATGTGAGATAGAAATGGTGGATGAATTATTAGAACAAATATGGGACTTTTATGGCACTTAACCTTTACTATTACAAAGCACAGCATGTGAGTAACTCAGTGAAATGGTGATACATACAGGGGAGAGATTCATTTACTTAAACAAGACCAACCCCTAAGTGATTAACTCCTTGCTTCCAGAGATGCTGTGGAGCACAGAGGGTAATTCTGTCTGGCATATGAAAGGTTACAAATATATTGCATTCAAATGTTTTTCTCCCTCTAAATCCAACTTGTACAGACCTTTTAATCGCCACAAATATAACTTGGAGTTGTGCAAACATGTATTTTTTTCTACATTCCAGTTACATGTAAACATATTAAATGTGTAAATTCTGCTAGCTATAACTGTTAATGATCAATAATTTCTTCTTGTGACCTCCCTTACTTCACCTATAACTGCTCACTATGTCTCCTCCACTAACTGCTCCTCATGTCCCCTCCCTAACTGCACTTATAATTGCTCCCCATGTCCTTCCCCTAACTGCACCTATAACTGCTCCTCATGTCCCCTCCCCTAACTGCTCCCTATGTCCCCTCCCCTAACTACACCTATAACTGCTCCATATGTCCCCTCCCCTAACTGCACCTATAACTGCTCCCCATGTTATATATAATATTGTATATATATTAAAGTCAGACTGCTAATTTCTAAATACAAAGCCACAGAATGTGACTTTTGTTTGAATGATCCATTTTGAGTCTGCACAGGAGTGAGACATAAGGGCATGTAATCTTTTAAACTGGTTCTTTATTTAGCTTTTTTTCCCACCATAATAAATAGGCGGAGCTTAATTATGCTAATTATGTGGGTTTGGCAAAGTGGGCGGAGCTTTAGGGCAGGGGGTGTGGTTAAAATTTCAATGCAGGTAATTGATAGCTGCAAAGTGTCCCTGGAAATATTTTTGAAATGTTGGCAACTATGTTGCTGTAGTATTAGCATTCAGTAATATGCAGTGTCCATAGGGAAGTTTTTAGACATTATTGTGATATCAAAAATAGTATTGATGATGATGTTATTTGTAAAGGATGATATAATTGATTATACATATTATAAGCAATTATTTAAATATTATATCATAAAATATATCTACCGTGGATGTGATAACGACAGCTAAATGTATGACACCATGGCATTTAAACACCGTAGTTTCCTTTTTACTTGTTTTTTCATATAACTAGACACTTCTAAACAGCCATGATTCGGAAAGTCACTTTGAGGTCATATTTTATCATTTAAAAAAGCCCCCTCCTAACCCTCAATAAACATGTGAATTAATGTGACTCCATTTCAACATTTAAGTGGCTATAGTAAAGCAATTTGAAATGTGACGGCCAGTGATGTGCAGTGCGTTACAGTATAGAATGTAAGAATTGCATCAGTCTATTTGACATTGCAAAGCACTAGGTAGACATGATGTGACAGCGTCAAACAGGGGCTTTGCTATGTTGCCAGTACTTTCTTTCATTGAGATCCATAATGTGTAGTAAGGGCAAGACGTCATTGTTGTGCGACGGAAGCAGCGTGCTTCTGCAGAGCAAGTGTAGGAATAGTTACCGATCTCTGCTGTGTAATGGCAACTTTTGTGCGCTTATGCAGCCGGTGGCTGGGGCGCAGCGAGGCACTGCTGGCAGCGCGGGTACGAAGCCGAGCACAAGAGGCTGTAAGGTTATCCCAAGCTCGGTATTACAGAGTACTGAGCTCAGGAGCCGCGGTATCTCCGAGCACCACCGCGCAATGTCGTACTGTACACGGCTTAGGTAATAGGGGCAGCGGCGGAGCCTTTTCTGGAGACGATGGGGCGGAAAGTGCGGGCAGCGGGGAGGAAGAAGGGGACGGGGGAGCCGGTGATGCCAGCAGCGGTGTGGGTGAAGGTGGATATGCGGCGCCTATAGTGACAGCACTTACACCGCTCATTGTGCCAGAAGTCTTCCCCAATGTCCCCGTGATAGCAGTGACCCGAAACCCTGTATTCCCTAGGTTCGTCAAGATTATAGAGGTGAGAGCAGTACTAAGTGACATTCACATCTACCAGTGTTTTAGTTGCTACTCACTGATTCTCTCTTCCTTCCACAGCATTTCCAGGGGAGATTAGTTAGAGTTCTTGCTTTTTATTTTTTTGTAATAAAAACATTACCATATTTTTTTTTTTATTTTTTTTTTCCACACTATTAAGTATGTAATCAATTCTAAATTCTCACATCTAGTGATTATGTAAGATCTTTGCTGCATTCAGTCTTTGTCCCTTGCGGTCATAGAGGACTGCAACATATTGTGTAACATCCATTTGTAGGACAGTCAACACCAGAATTTTTGTTTGAAAAGATAGATAATCCCTTTATTACCCATTCCCCAGTTTTGCATAACCAACAGTTATAATAATACACTTTTTGCCACTGTGATTAACTTGTATCTAAGCATCTTCTGACAGACCCCTGATCACATGACATTTTATTATCTATTGACTTTCATTTTAGCCGATTAGTGCAGTGTCTGTCACAAGCCACGGGCGTGATCACAATGTTATCTATATGGTTTACATGAACTAGCTCTCCCCTGTTGTGAAATGCAAATGAAAAAAGCATGTGATAAGAGGCGGCCTTCAAGGGCTTAGAAATTATCATATGAGCCTTCCAAGGTTTAGCTTTCAACTAAGAATACCAAGAGAAAAAGGCAAAATTGGTGATAAAAGTAAATTGGAAAGTTGAGTTATATTTTGTTTGGTATGAAAAACATGGGTGTTTTTTTTTGTCGTTGTTTTTTTTATTTGCTGCTTCATCCTTTCTCTTGCTTTGTTTCTTGCAAAACCAAACAATTTATTTAGACATGTAATGTTGACCATATACCCTTTGGCTTTAGTGTTGATCTATCAGCGTATCCAGTACTAAATGGCCTTAAGCACATCATGTTTTTGATCTATGTGGTTTCATAACCTTGGTGAAAAGCCTTGCAAACTGTATGTCTAAACTGCCTAGATTTTAGCTTGGATCATTCTTATGCATTTTTTTATATATATGTGTGCTTTTTTTTATACTGTCAGCAATCTTTGTTAATGGCAGTAGCATGTAGTTAAAGGTCCATTAAACACAAATTATAACAAAATTAAGCAAGAGCATACAATTTTAAACAACGTTCTAATTTATTTCTATTATCAGATTTTTGTAATTCTCTTGGTATCGTTTGTTGAAAAGCAGGGATGTAAGGTCAGGAGTGTGCACTATGTGGCAGTTTTACAAGAATGTTATCCATTTGCAAAGGTTCTAGGTGGCAGCACTATTTCCTGCTTAGATACCTACCTAGATATCTTTTCAACAAAGAATAACATGGGAACAAAGCAAATTTAATGATAGAAGTCAATTGGAACTTTTTTAATTTTTTTTATTTTAAATATTTGCTCTTTTTGAATAAAACTTTTGTTGGGGGTATTATTTACCTTTAACCCCTTAATGACCACAGCACTTTTCCATTTTCTGTCCATTTGGGACCAAGGCTATTTTTACATTTTTGCGGTGTTTGTGTTTAGCTGTAATTTTCCTCTTACTCATTTACTGTACCCACACATATTATATACCGTTTTTCTCGCCATTAAATGGACTTTCCAAAGATACCATTATTT
Organism: Bombina bombina; assembly: GCF_027579735.1. Lineage (NCBI taxonomy): Eukaryota > Metazoa > Chordata > Amphibia > Anura > Bombinatoridae > Bombina > Bombina bombina. The sequence goes on along the minus strand of NC_069500.1, from coordinate 810,907,906 downwards.
TCATCATATCTTATAATTTACTATAAAAAAAATATAAAATATGAGAAAAAAATGGAAAAAAAACACTTTTTCTAACTTTGTCCCCCAAAATCTGTTACACATCTACAATCACCAAAAAACACCCATGCTAAATAGTTTCTAAATTTTGTCCTGAGTTTAGAAATACCCAATGGTTACATGTTGTTTGCTTTTTTTGTAAGTTATAGGGCCATAAATACAAGTAGCACTTTGCTATTTCCAAACCATTATTTTTTCAAGATTAGCGCTAGTTACATTAGAACACTGATATCTGTCCGGAATCTCTGAATATCCCTTGACATGTATATATTTTTTTTTAGAAGACAACCCAAAGTATTGATCTAGGCCCATTTTGATATATTTCATGCCACCATTTCACCGCCAAATGCGATCAAATACAAAAAATCGTTCACTTTTTCACAAATTTTTTCACAAACTTTTGGTTTCTCACTGAAATTATTTACAAACAGCTTGTGCAATTATGGCATAAATGATTGTAAATTTTTCTTTGGGATCCCCTTTGTTCAGAAATAGCAGACATATATGGCTTTGGTGTTGCTTTTTGGTAATTAGAAGGCCGCTAAATGCCACTGCGCACCACACGTGTATTATGCCCAGCAGTGAAGGGGTTAATTAGGGAGCATGTAGGGAGCTTTTTGGGGTAATTTTAGCTTTAGTGTAGTGTAGTAGACAACCCCAAGTAATGATCTAGGCCCATTTTGGTATATTTCATGCCACCATTTCACCGCCAATTGCGATCAAATTAAAAAAAAAGTTAAATTTTTCACAATTTTAGGTTTCTCACTGAAATCATTTACAAACAGCTTGTGCAATTATGGCACAAATTGTTCTAAATGCTTCTCTGGGATCCCCTTTGTTCAGAAATAGCAGACATATATGGCTTTGGCGTTGCTTTTTGGTACTTAGAAGGCCGCTAAATGCCGCTGCGCATCACACGTGTATTATAGCTAGCAGTGAATGGGGTTAATTAGGAAGTTTGTAGGGAGCTTGCAGGGTTGATTTTAGCTTTAGTGTAGAGATCAGCCTCCCACCTGACACATCAGACCCCCTGATCCCTCCCAAACAGCTCCCTTCCCTCCCCCACCCCACAATTGTCCCCGCCATCTTAAGTACTGGCAGCAACTCTGCCAGTACTAAAATAAAATATATATTTAGGCTTTTTGGGGGTTTTTTTAAGCATATTTACATATGCTGCTGTGTAGGAGCCCCCCTTAGCCCCCAACCTTGCTGATCCCCCACCAAACAGCTGTCTAACCCTCCCCCTCTGCCTTAATGGCCGCCATCTTGGGTACTGGCAGCTGTCTGCCAGTACCCAGTTTATAAAAAAAACAGTTGCTTTTTTTATTTTTTCCCCATTTTCTGTAGTGTAGCTCCCCTACCCACCAAAGAACAAACCCCCACCCCCTCCTAGATACCTTTTGACTGTTTTTTTTTTTAAAAAATAAAAAGCTTTACACAAACTTTTAGCACAGTCTTTTCTGTAGTGTAGCGGTTCCCGCCCGCCCGCCGCCCGACATGCGCGCGCCTGTGCGCGCCCCCATCGCCCCCGATCCCGCCCCCCCTCTACATTACCCGGCCCATCGATGGCCGCCCACCCGCCTCCCAAGTCAGCTCCCACCCACCAACGTTACCGGCCACCGATGTCCGGTGCAGAGAGGGCCACAGAGTGGCTCTCTCTGCACCGGATGGCCATTTAAGGTTATTGCAGGATGCCTCCATATCGAGGCATCACTGCAATAACCGGAAAGCAGCTGGAAGCGAGCAGGATCGCTTCCAGCTGCTTTCCACACCGAGGACGTGCAGGGTACGTTCTCAGGCATTAACTGCCTTTTTTCTGAGGACGTACCCTGCACGTCCTCGGTCGTTAAGGGGTTAAATGGTCTGATGCTAAAAGGATAGTCACAATAGCACAATATTATAAACTGTATCTGCATCGCAGTAGATATTGCAGGTGTAATGTTCTAAAGGGATTAAATCCGTTAGAAGGCAGAATTGCCAAGGCATTTTACCACACTTCACTGTGGGAGCTGATGGCTCTCTGTCCCGTGCGGAATGTTAAAATTGATATTGCCACGTGCCACAAGGGTATAATGTAAATGAATGCTTTAGACAGTATTGAATGACAATTCAATTTACACGTGTGAACGAAAATGTACCAATTGTTGTAATACAACAGTGACATTTTGTACATGAATAATAAACCTATATTAGCTGGGGGGTTGTGGGTATATTGTGCATATGTTTATAGTGTGTCATATGTATGTATTATGACAGGGGGGGAACGGAGTGAAAATAAACTGTGCACATAAAGCCCTTGTGTAAATAAAGATAAAGAAACCTTTAAATGCCTCTGATGTACGTAGGATACACTTCTCTCCAGGAAAAACATCAGGGAATGACTGATTCTGCAAAAGGTACAGGAATTGGACTGCTGAGGACTGGGTTAAAGTAATTTTCTCTGATTAATCCCCTTTCAAATTGTTTGGGGCATCCGAAAAAACCTTGTCCGGAGAAGAAAAGGTGAGCACTACCATTAGTCCTGTGTCATGCCAACAGTAAAGCATCCTGAGACCATTAATGTGTGGGGTTGCTTCCCATCCAAGGAAGTGGGCTCACTCACAATTTTGCCTAAGAACACAGCCATGAATAAAGAATGGTACAAAAATATCCTCCAAGAGCAACTTCTTCCAACTATCCAAGAACAGTTTTGTGGTGAACAATGCCTTTTCCAGCATGATGGAGCACCTTGCCATAAGGCAAACGTGATAACTAAGTGACTTGGGGAACAAAACAAAGAAATTTTGGGTTCATGGCCAGGAAACTCCCCAGACCTTAATCCCTTTGAGAACTTGTGATCAATCCTTAAGAAGGGGGTAAACAAAAACAAAAAAAAAAAACACATATTCTGACAAACTCCAAGCATTGATTATGCAAGAATGGGCTGCCATCAGTCAGGATGTGGCCCAGAAGTTGATTGACAGCATTGCAGAGGTCTTGAAAAAGAAGGGTCAACACTGCAAATGTTTACTCTGCATAAACTTAATGTAATTGTCCATAAAAGCCTTTGACACTTATGAAATGCTTGTAATTATACTTCAGTATACCATAGTAACATCTGACAAAAAGATCTAAAAACACTGAAGCAGCAGACTTTGTGAAAATTAATATTTGTGTCATTCTCAAAACTTTTGGCCAGGACTGTATACAGTACTTGCAACTTGCTTGTAGTTAAAGGGATTTCAAACCCAAGTGTTTCTTTTCATGAATCAGAGCATGTCATTTTAAGCAACTTTCTAATATACTCCTATTATCAATTTTTCTTTTGGAATCTTTATTTGAAAAGCAGGAATGCAAGCTTAGCAGCCGGGACATTATTGGTTCAGCACCTGGGTAGAGATTGGTGGCTTAATATACACACCAATAAGCAAGCGCTACCCAGGGCTCTGAACCAAAACTGGACCTGATCCTAAGCTTACATTCCTGTATTTTCAAATAAAGATACCAGGAGAAAATTGATAATAGGAGTAAATTAGAAAGTTGTTTAACCCTTTTGAGTGCTAAGCACTTTCCCACCTGGGTGCTAAGCTGTTAAGTTATTTTTTAATTTTTTTTTGTATTTTTTTTAGATCCCCTTTTGGGGCGATTTACCTTTCCAACGGTGGGTCTTGGGGTCTGTAGCTGCTTAGATCCCTGAGATACAGGCTACTAAGCAGCATGCCCCCTGCAACTATACTTAACTGTATATTTTAAATAAAGTTGCGCAGTGACGTCACTGCGCATAACATGAAGCCCCGGCTATGCCTGTCTCTATGCAGGCCCCATCGCCGGGGTAGTAATGGGTGGGAGCCTCCAGATCTCCCTCCAGGTGGGAGAGTGCTAGCCACGGCTTTGAGCTGTCGTTAGCACCTGAGTGGGAAACTCTGCGACGGCTCAGAGCCGTCGTTAGCACTGAAAGGGTTAAAATTGCATGCTCTATCTGAATTATGACGGAAAAATGTGGGTTTTATATCCCTTTAACCTTCTGAGATTTGAACCCTTGTCCCCTAATTCCAAACCTGTAGACTTACTGCTGTTCTACAACAGGACTATTTGTATCAATTAGTTGCAATTTGCTTGTAGATAACCTCAAAGGGAGAAAGACAACCAATAGTGCAACACAGTTTCAAATAGAGCCCAAATTAAAAACTCTTGTTAAAACACACTCACGTGGCCTTGCGTTACGCTATAACAAATATTGACGCCAAAAGCGGCATAATACCACAATAGAAATAGGGTTAAAAATGTTGTGGTGGTCGTATGTTGTCCCTTCCTGATGACATATATTCCGATTTTTATTTCACCTTGATGGCTTATTCAAAGGACCCTTTGGATTTTAGAATTCCAGATTTGGGGATTTGTACTAATTTATATAGGTTTATTAAGGATTTTTTTTCTTTCTTCTTCTTTATTAGGAATTGTGATCGCATACATAGCAAATATATAGGCGTTCCCCCAGAGACAGAACTTATTTTCATTTTCTGCAATGAGATTTTTTTAAGTGAAAAATTTTCTCTGAGGAGCCAGTGTTGCTGCGTTTTTTGCCCTTACTCAGTGTGCATGAGGGACAGGTTCAAGTACAGGTAGCCCTCAGTTTACGCCGGGGTTAGGTTCCAGAAGGAATGGTTGTAAATCGAAACCGTTGTAAATTGAAACCCAGTTTATAATGTAAGTCAATGGGAAGCTTTGAAATGAAGACTTTAAATACTAAACAGCATTATAAACCTAATAAAATAATCACACAACACAGAATATATAATTAAACTAAGTTAAGTGAACAAAAACATTTGCTAAACAGCATTATAAACCTAATAAAATAATCACACAACATAGACTTCACTTGCATTTTTCTGCAAACAGTTCTTTCTATGCATTCCAATCTGGACTGATTTATAGACAGGGAGGTCTGGTTACTTTGAAATATGATCGATAGCTCAGGTCTGGTTAAACTGATTAATTTCAGCTTGCTTGGCTTTGCTGCAACACAAGCGAACAGCTCCACCTACTGGCTATTTTAATAAATGCACTGCTTCTCAATGCTTTTCAATAGCAGTCACATGACTGGGGAAAAAAGGTTGTTATTCTGAAACGGTGTAAATTGAACCGTTGTAAAACGAGGGCCACCTGTGTGTGTGTGTGTGTGTGTATGTATGTGTGTGTATATATATATATATATATATATATATATATATATATATATATATATATATATATATATATATATATATATATATATACACACTTGCATACACACAAATTTTAACATATACACACAAACATACATATTAACACACATTTATTAAAAAAACTATATCTGGCTCCTAAGTATATTGGTTGGCTCCGAGACTCCTAAAATAAATTTTGTTAAGCCCTGACTTACCTTTTCTGCAATGTGCTGTTACCCTATACCGCACTGGAGGAGTTCAGGAAGGGGGAGGAAATTGTAGAGGAACGTAGTATTACACTGAGAACGGAACTGTGACACCTGCAGGCAGAAATTAAAAGTGCAGGCAATTTTTTTTAATTTTTTTTTAACTGCCACAGCTGGTCTTTTGCAGACATAGCACAGTTTCTGCAATGAGATCGCACAGCGTTCTGCCTTGGGGGGCGTTCCATGGGAGTAATCTGTATTTTAATGGGGAAACTTTACAAGGAAGTTCTAATGTCCTAAACAAAATCAAACAGCTTAGCTGAACCTTATCACATATACCTTTTTCCCTTTCAGAGGCGAGATGAGCAATTGTAACACATATACTGCATTTACTGTGAAACCTAGTTTGCATATATATTATTTGAGCTTTAACAAAGCAGAAAACATTTTTATTTTTACTGAACACACACATTTTGGATATTATGTTGGTACAGTGCGGTCGCAAAATTATAGCTAAACACGTACAGTACAGGAAAAACTTGTAGTTGTAAAAAAAAAAGCTGTCAATTTCTAAAAACAAGTTTTTACATAGTGCAACACTTTTGTAAAACAAAAAAGCCAACATCGATGGGATATTAATATCCCGTACACACAATCTATGTGCGCACACACACACAACAGTCTTTATTGATCCTGTGATATTTTGGGGGGGGTGTCCCTTCATCAGATATGCGCCGGGATCACTAAGGCAAGCCCGACAGGACAAGCTAGTAAAAGCAAATGCAAAACAGATTCATGAGCAACTTAAATACGTCATAAAAAAACGTAATCGGCAGCCTGTCACATATAGTAATCTATACAAATTAATTTAAGTCATCCTACTTGAGAGTCTGTTATTCAATATCTAGAACTAGTATACCTCAAATCATAACAATATTACTTTATAATCAGAGGCGGTATATTACAAATATCTCCACTAATTCCTATCATAATTGCAGCATAAGATGTAAGCATCTACACTGGATTTAAGCCTACATACTATCTACGAAGCTTCATATTTAAAGTAGGGAGACTATAACCCCCAAAATACAGAGCAGTATACGCTGTTTTGACATTTCTTCATAAGACCTAGGTGTCTGCTACACAATAAAATAAAGCTAGAGCAACATGGTATTAAATATTTTTCATCAGGGAATAACTGAGAATAATCCACACAGGTAAACTGGCATCTTACCACAGGGCAAGTCAATCCTAACATTCATAATGCCACAGATTTTATCGGTGTAACGTTGCAGCTTTAAAGCAGTAGTGGCTATAACATAACATTGGAAAATTATCACACTGTTTTGAAATCTACAGAATAAAAATTCAGAATAATACATAAAAATTATGTATACATATGTATGTTATATAACACGGAAGGGGACTGCACTCTTAGACTGGACTGGGTACACATCCCATGACCCTGTAACATGCACAGCCCTGGGTGCTCAATAACACTCTCAGGAAGCTTTAGTTCTCAGCAAGCCCAGGTACCATGTCAAGGTCTCTCCCAAAACCTGGGTCCCTAAACAGCCACACAATGCAAGCTCTCAATCAAACAAATTGGGAACAAGTGAAGGGTGCACATACTGCTCTTCAAGGAGATGGTTATACAGAGCAGTATGTGAGACTTCCCCTCCGGTGTGTGCACTGCTGTGGTAACGGAGGATGGAAGGGTTAGTGACATAACAGCAGACTTGCAACATAGATCAGCAGGGAAAATAAGCTGAGTGAGTAGCTGCTTTGTTTGTACATCGAATCTGCAGCTTTTCCTACATTTACATATAACACGATTCATCCACATTACACAAACCGTTCCCGCATGATGGCTGGCTGTAAGCACACTAGTTAGGGAGGGTGGTAAAGACCTTATCTCTATAACTAATGTGTATTATCTCCATACACATATGCAGTTAAAGAACTGCAAGTTTCTTCCTCCTTTTAGAACCTTTAGAAGCAAAATAGCTAATGCATGTTAATTACAAATTTTGTCTACATCAAAAATTTAATTTAATTAGCCAATATTTTTTTTGGTGTATAATGTCCCTTTAAAGAAAAGTCCAACATGAAAAGAAAATAACAGATTAAAGAAATACGGTCTTCTGGAACTTCCTACCTATACTCCTCCATTAATATTGCACTACTGTTATGATTGAAATTGCAAGTTACATCTTTAACATGTTAAAAATAAACTTATTTCTTTCCCCTATCTAAGGTCAAGAACCCAAATCTGATGGCATTGCTGAGACGGAAGGTACGACTTGCCCAGCCATATGCCGGAATTTTCCTCAAGAAAGATGACAAGTATGCCAACAAGATATTTTTCATCCTTTCAGTTGTCTCACCATTTCTGTCATTTGTAAACATTTGCTCTGTTTTTTAAGTGCACTAGCCCAATTACTCTTTTTTACTGACTTTATATCCTCCTGTAGACACCATAAAAAAGTGACCAAAAAAGATGTGGCTGGATTAAAAATATGCCCTTTCGTAAAAAAATTTTTTAGAATTGTGGTGATTTTAAAAATACTGGAGAATTGTACTAATATGTAAGATGTGAAATGTAACACAGCCTTTATATCAACAAGATCAAAAACATTCTGTTCACGCACTGTCTTTATTTTTATTTGTTCTCTGCTTTTCTATTCCTTCTACTTTTTCATCCCTCATGTAAATCGTTCTTTCACATGCTTGTTTTTATTGTGCATTTTCCCTGCCTCTTCTTTTTCCCTCACTATCTTTTGTTTTTCAGCCCTTTTGTATTTTACTAAGATTTATGTATTTGTATTCTATCCTAGTAATGAGTCTGATGTGGTTGGAAGCCTGGATGAGATCTACCATACGGGAACCTTTGTTCAAATTCATGAGATGCAGGACATGGATGACAAACTACGTATGATTGTCATGGGACATAGAAGGTTGGTTACGGGGAGGGTCAAGTAGAGAAAGTTATATGATCTGCAGATAAAATAATATGGTCTTTTGTAATATCACATCCTAGACATAGACCTTACAGAATAGGTCATTCCGTGTGTTTAGAGATCCATCTTAGTAACCACAGTCCCAATAGAACAAGGAAATATAGTCACATGATTTAGATGATGGCCATGTGGTCATATAGTGTTTAGTCTTTGAGGCATTATCTCAAGAATAATTCAGTATTACACTAAAGTTTATGTGCTGGTCTTTGGCCATAACTATAATCTAGTTGGAGAGAATAAGTGACAGAGAAATCGCTTTATTTAGTCTTGATGTTTAAATGTTTTTTTATTTGTTTTGAATTGTTTCTGCCCAATTGTTAGGATCCGCATAAACAAGCAACTGGGTATAGAGTCTGAGGAGTCGCAGAAAGAAGAAAAAGTTGAGGGAAAGAAAAGGTCCAGAAATTCAGCATCCAGACTAAGTAAAGAAATGGAAAAGAGAGAGCAGATGGTGATAGATCCCAACACACCACTTGGCGTCCTTATGGCAGAGGTGGACAATGTAGTTCATGAGGACTTTCAGAACACAGAGGAGGTTAAAGTAAGTTTAGCCCTATTCATCTTTCTGGTTCCAGATGTTAGGAATTATTTGTTTACTTTAGTCGTAATCGCTTTCCCAATTGATCTAATATAGCTCACTCTCTATAACTCCATATATTGTTGTCTGCATATAACTATTTTATTAACAATATTGTGAGATCACCAGATGTCACTGATAATCACAATTTAAAGCAATGACAATAAACCAGAAATTATAGCATATTCACATTAAACTGTATATTATGGACATAATAGGGGTATAAAGAAGTATTTATCTTACATGATTCAGATGCAGTGCACAATTAATTTTTTTTTTTTTTTTTCCAATTTACATCATACTCATGGGCATTCGTTGTTGAAGAGAATACCTAAGTAGGTAGTGTGCACTTGTCTGGAAAACTACACTATATGGACACCCCTACTAATTATTGAATTCAGGTATTTCACCCACATCCATTGCTGACAGGTGCATAAAATTCAGAACTTTGTCATAAAATTTCTATAAACTACTATTGGCATTACAATGAGCCATACTGAAGAGCTCAGAATGAAAGAAAGATTGAATACAACAATCATTCAAGAATACACATAAAGCACTCAATGCAGACACCTGGGGATTAGAACAGTTATATATGGATCCAAGAGGGGGCCAAGGGAAGTTTCACTGACTATCAATTTAAAACATAACTTTTTATTAAACGCAACAAAACGGGAATTTAAAATACTGGGATGTGCAATTAAAAATAAAAAGCTAGAAAGTATTGAGATTCAATTATCTCAGATTGTGTACCCAAAAATAGAAAATACAATGTCTTATTAAAGACCACACTAAGTGTGTGAGGTTTCAGTGTGATTGGTGTGAACATAAACTGATTAGTGTTTTTATAGGGATAGATTCTCAGGTAGGGTAACAGTGTTACCTATATAAAGCACAATGTATCCAGATATAGATACTAAAAGAGTATCCACTTGCCTGTAATTTAAATGAATACTAGTAACAGTTCTCTGATAAACCGCTTCTTAAAGTGACAGAGATTATAAAGTATACAGATTCAAATACAGATGTCTGGTTAATACTAGTAGGAGACTGAGTAAAGTTAAATACACGTCACACCTAGTACATAATAATTTCAAGAATGGATGTATACTTATAATTTATATATTATCTCCAGGGTGATATAGATACATCATTTGCTATCAATGCTGAGATTATACCCTGTGACAGTATCAAGCTCAAGAAGAGATAATAAGAGGAGCGGCAATCACAGTCTTGTGCAGACAGTTGAGAATCTACTTGGTTGTAATTAAATCAACGGCTGGTTTAGTATCAAATTTTTATCATATACTGAATATCACATCTATTTCCAAAGAAACAACAGGAGTACTAGAATGCACTTAATCAGTGGCGTCACTAGGGTTGGTGTCACCTGATACAGTAAGTTATGGTGTCACCCCCACCCCCCCCCGAATTTTTTTTTTTTTTCTGCAAGAAGAAAATTTCATAGAAAAGGCAAACTTCTCCAATGGACAGAAAGCAGACACACACACACTCAGACACATAAAAACACACTCAGATGCACACACAAACACTTAGACACACAAACACACACACAAAAACACTTTGACACACACAAAAAAAACTCGAAATTGGGCAGGGGAGGAGCAAAGTACAAAAAAGCAAAAGCAGCCGGGAAAACTATTTGTGGAAATTGCGGCGTGGGCTCAAGGGGCAAAAAAATTAAGTGTGTCTACAACTTCCCCAGTCCCACTAATGTTCACAACTGCTGGCCCCTTCAATTAAATGTAAAAAATAAATAAAAAAAAAACATTTTTTCTATATAATAATAGATTACTCGAGCGGTAGGTACCATAAGTGTTAAAGCTAAAAGCAATTCAACTCCATTGATTGTTTTGATCTATGCATTTTGAGGAAATGTCTTGCGACAGAAGTTATTGTTTTGCCTGTGTTGGTATCTTTTTGAGCATTTTTAATATTTCTCATGTGTTTCTGTAATCTGATTCTTATTTTTCTAGTGGTCATACCCGCGTAGATTATTATTATTATTAGGTCATCATAATATTTATATATTATAGAAGTCGAATAATTATATACATACTTTTCATGTAATGGATCCTATATTTATCTTTATGTGTTTTTGCACACCAGTGTTTGTCCTTGACAACACACTACACTTCACCTTCTAATTTAATTTTTTATTTTCATCACAAAAATCACTATGCTTTTTTTCATAACAAAAAGTTTATGCATTTTAGTTCTTGAATCACATCTTTATATTGGTGGGTGCCTTCTGACATATCAGCAACCCTCATAATAAAACAAGCACTAGATCGATCACTATTTTGACTAATTTCAAATCTTTCCTCATAAATCGTTTTTATGGGCATCACCATTCACAAGTAAGGAAATATAGAATTTCCATGCACGTAGGCCACGTGTGGTATGACTATTATTAGTTTACATATAATTTTTATATTGTTTATTGACATAAAATGGTGTATTAGCAATTCACTTACATAGGATATGATATCCTATTGTTCACTATTTTACTGTCACAAGCATATTTCTAGGAATCCATCAAATGTAGTATGTTATAAACAATCCATTCTTTTCTACTGCTACGATCAGAGAGGGGGCGGTACTTGCGTCTCATAACGCAATAAATACCCGCCTCCAGTGCGACGCACGCTTACCCTTTGAGAAAGCCGTGTAAACGGCGAAACATGTTAGGGCATTGGTGAGGAGTCTGGGAGCTTCTGTGTTTGTTAGGGCACGCTGATAGGATTGTTATATGCTGTATAGCCATAGTAACTTGTAATCTATCTAAGATTGAGTACCTTAATTGAACGGCAAGCGCACCATTTATTTTGATAGCCTCAATAGCTATTGGGTATACTATGGAGTTGAATTGCTCCTAGCTTTAACAATTATGGTACCTACCGCTCGAGTAATCTATTATATAGCCCACAAGTGTGTGATTAAATGGAATTTATGCAACCTAAGAATGCCCTATACTAGTTTATTTAAGCTTCGCTTTCTACTTGAACCAATAAGAGTGTAATTAAGTGCATTCTAGTACTCATGTTGTTTCTTTGGAAATAGATGTGGTATTCCGTATATGATAAAAATTTAATAGATACTAAACCAGCCAAGTAGATTCTCAATTGTTTGCCCAAGACTGCAATTGCCGCTCCTCTTATCTCTTCTTGAGGGTATAATCTCAGCATTGATAGCAAATGATGTATCTATATCACCCTGGAGATAATATATAAATTATAAGTTTACATCCATTCTTGAAATTATTATGTACTAGGTGTGACGTGTATTTAACTTTACTCAGTCTCCTACTAGTATTAACCAGACATCTGTATTTGAATCTGTATACTTTATAATCTCTGTCACTTTAAAGGGACAGTAAAGTCAAAACTAAACTTTCATGATTCAGATAGGGCATGCAATTTTAAACAACTTTCCAATTTACTTTTATCATCAAATTTGCTTTGTTCCCTTGGTGTTATTTTTGAAAAGCTAAACCTAGCTAGGCTCAAACTGATTTCTAAACAGTTGAAAACCGCCTCCTAGCTCAGAGCATTTTGAAAGTTTTTCACAGTTAGACTGTGCTAGTTCACATGTGTCATATAGATAACATTGTGCTCACTCCCGTTAAGTTATTTAGGAGTCTTCACTGATTGACTACACTGCATGTCTGTCAAAGGCACTTAGATAAGGAGGCTGTCTGCAAAGGCTTAGATACAAGGTAATCACAGAGGTAAAAAGCATATTAATATAACTGTGTTGGTTATGCAAAAACGGGGAATGGGTGATAAAGGGATTATCTATCTTTTTAAATAAGAAAATTTTTGGTGTAGACTGTCCCTTTAAGAAGAGGTTTATCAGATAACTGTTACTAGTATTCATTTATATTTCAGGCAAGTGACTACTCATTTAGTATCTATATCTGGATACATTGTGCTTTATATAGGTAACACTGTTACCCTACCTGAGAATCTATCCCTATAAAACACTGTAATCAGTTTATGTTCACACCAATCACACTGAAGCCTCACACACTTAGTGTGGTCTTTAACAAGACGTATTTTCTATTTTTGGGTACACAATCTGAGATAATAGATTCTCAATCCTTTCTATCTTTTTATTTTTAATTGCACATCCCAGTATTTTAAATTCCCTTTTTGTTGCGTTTAATAAAAAGTTATGTTTTAAATTGATAGTCAGTGAAACTTCCCTTGGCCCCCTCTTGGATCCATATATACCTGTTCTAATCACCAGGTGTCTGCATTGAGTGCTTTATGTGTATTCTCGAATGATTGTTGTATTCAATCTTCCTTTTGTTCTCAGTATATTTAATAAACAGAACCTTCTACCCTATTATTTGATAAGCCGTAGAGCTATTATTCTATTTAGGGTGCAGCTACTGCATTTACCAGGTAGTGCCATTGAATCCCCTTCTCTCTAATACTGAAGAGCTCAGTCTGTGAAATGTCTTCCCTATTAGATCTGCCCTGGTCAAGTGCTATTGTTAGTATTATTATTGTGAAGTGAAAACAACTCCTCCGCCACAAAATGGTAAACTACGCAAACTTACAGATCTGGACCACCAAGTGCTGAAGCAAGTTGCATATAAAACTGCCTATCCTCTGTGGGATCACTCACAACAGAGTTCCAAACTGCTTTGTGAAACAACATCAGCACTAGAACTGTGTCAGGAGCTTCATGAAATAGGTTAATGGCCAAGCAGCTGTACACAAGCTGTGCATTAACATGCACAATGCCAAGCGTCGACTGGAGTGGTGTAAAGAATGCAACCACTGGACTCTGGAGCAGTGGAAATGTGTTCTCTGGAGTGATGAATCATGCTTCACTATCTGAAATTCTGGAAGAATTTGGGAGTGGTGGAAGCCAGGATAACGCTACCTAGTGAATGCATTGTGCCTTATTGAAAAGTTTGGTGGAGGAAAATAGTTTGAGGCTGGTTTTCAGGGTTTGAGCTAGACCCCTTAGTTTCAGTGAAGGGTCATCTTAATGCTAAAGGATAGAAATACATTTTAGACAATGGGTGCTTCCAACTTTGTGGCAACAGTTTGGAGAAGGCCTGTTCCTGCATGTCTGTGCCCCTTTGTGCAAACCAAGGTCCATGAAGACCTGGTTTGACTAGTTTGGTGTTGAGGAACTCGAGTGGGCTGTACAGAGCCCTGACCTGAACCCCACTGAATATCTTAAGGATAAATTGTAATGCTGATGGCAAATCAGACCACGTTGTCCAACATCAGTGTCTGATCCCACAAATGCTCTTTTAGCTGAATGGGCACAAATTCTCACAGAAAGCCTTCACAAAAGAATTGCAAATGTTATGGTCACAAAAAAAGGGCAAACTCTATATCAATGCCCATGGTTTTGGCATGGGATGTCCAACAATGTGTGATTTAGAGATAATAATCCTCCAGCTGCTCAGTTAAAAGACCTTTATTAGTGAATCTTCAATACATGGTCCATAAAAAGACAGCAACATTTTGGGATTTGATTGTCAGGTTTCCACAAACTTTTGGCCATATAGTATCTATGCAAGCTGTTTGCAATAATGCTTTTGGGGATTAGATAGCAGCAGTGTTCGCACCATTTTTTAACATTGTTAAAGACATTCTTGCAAAATGTGTGTGTGTATATAAATATATACATTTTTTTTATTATTTTTTTTCATATTCCAGACAGGTGCACACTCATGAACTTGCCTACCTGCTCTAATTGTAATTTGTACATTACTTAACCTAGTTTGCTAAATTTTTTTTGCCTACACAAAGGGGTAAATGAGACTTTGTACTGTGAATTTGTATTCCTTTTTAATGTGTTTCTAATGATCCAGTTTACCTGTTGCTATATATTACATTGTTTATGAATAGCTCCTTTACCTTTTGTTATTTGAAATAGCTGCTTTTGCACTTGATATGGCCACCTATTCTGAACATATGAATACAACAGTATTTTCTGTAGAAAGCTATGTAAACAAGAGGCAGCAGCAGAAGTTTACCTATCAGGGGTAGGTGAAATAGTTCCTGCGGCTGCATAATATCTTTTCTGCCTCTTTTCTGAGTACATTGCCCCTTTAAACACACTGGGAAAGTTCTGTTCAGAATCTGTAAACAGGACATGTTCGGTAGGTCAGTCAGGAGTGACAGTCGCAGGAACCCAGCAATCATTTGCTATGTTCTGCTCAGGAGCTCCAGTGCTTATGGCTCCCAAGCAGAACTTTACCTTTGCATTTAATTCCTTTACTAGGGTTGCTAGGTTTAATTATGCAAAAATGACAAACTAGATTATGGAACGTTTTCATTATTCTGTCCCTTTAAATATCTGCTATTATGCAGCAATAATCCTTATCCTTTCCTTTATATTCCAGGCGCTCACAGCTGAAATAGTGAAGACCATCCGTGATATCATTGCTTTGAACCCGCTGTACAGGTGAGAGGCAGCATAAAAGTGTGTGGTGTTTGGCATTTTCAGCTATGCTCCTAGTGTTCTCTTACCATTTGTTGCCAATGGGATCTCTTCTTCTTCGTTTTGTTATTCAAAGTATTGTATTACTGTCTGCAGAAATGAATTACTTTATTAAAATTCTATCTACCTTTTATATATTTGCATTATCTTTTTAGTATGTTTCTAAGTACTTTATACAAGCATCTGCTGGAAGCGGCTTCTTGGTCAAGCTTTATAAACAAGCTCACAGTTACATCTAATAAACACTATAGAATAAACCATAAAAACATATGCTCTACATGCTGATTTAAAATGATAGCTTCAACCGTATTAGTTCTGTTTTATGCAAAAGCAGAATTTTATATAAATATACCCTTTTTTTGAAGCTGTTAACCCCTTAAGGACATGGCCATTTTTCAATTTCGTTCTCTTAAAGGGACAGTATACTGTAAAATAGTTTTCCCTTAATGTGTTTACAATTGCTTTTTTACCAACTGCGGAGTAAAAAATGTATGAAAATTTGCTTTTTAATGTTTATTTGTGTATATTAAAGCTCTGATTTTGTGTTTTGAAGCCACAACCTAATAAAATGGGTTGAACTTGTAGGTATAATCAGATCTCATTACTGTATCACATTGTGTACATATACCTGCTTTTTTTATCTTATATCTTTCCATAAACCAATCACCAATACTTGGAGATAAGGATGGAAAATAAACATTTTATTACCTTATCTCTGCTATATCCCACTGGAAGTATAATTTCTTCTGCTGGCTGTGTTTACAAAGCTTATCTATAGCTGGGACCTGCGGCCACAAACTTTCAGAATAGGTGGGGATACCACATGCTAAGTCAACTATTTCAATTGCCAATATAAGGGTAAATGATCTACTTTTAAACAATTTAATACACTCCAGCAGGTAAAGTGGATCATTGGGAACAAATTAAAGGGGAGAAATTTTTTGAGTAAACTGTCCCTTTAAGGACCAGGTCTATTTTTACATTTCTGCTGTGTTTGTGTTTAGCTGTAATTTTCCTCTTACTCATTTACTGTACCCACACATATTATATACCATTTCTCCAACATTGGTGTGTCCGGTCCACGGCGTCATCCTTACTTGTGAGATATTCTCTTCCCCAACAGGAAATGGCAAAGAGTCCCAGCAAAGCTGGCCATATAGTCCCTCCTAGGCTCCGCCCACCCCAGTCATTCTCTTTGCCGTTGCACAGGCAACATCTCCACGGAGATGGTTAAGAGTTTTTTGGTGTTTAAATTTAGTTTTTATTCTTCTATCAAGTGTTTGTTATTTTAAAATAGTGCTGGTATGTACTATTTACTCTGAAACAGAAAAGGATGAAGATTTCTGTTTGTGAGAGGAAGATGATTTTAGCAGACAGTAACTAAAATCGATTGCTGTTTCCACATAGGACTGTTGAGATGAAGTAACTTCAGTTGGGGGAAACAGTTAGCAGACTTTTCTGCTTAAGGTATGACTAGCCATATTTCTAACAAGACCATGTAATGCTGGAAGGCTGTTATTTCCCCTCATGGGGACCGGTAAGCCATTTTCTTAGTCAAACAAACAGAATAAAGGGCTTATTATGGGCTAAAAAAAACTGGTAGACATTCTTATGGGCTAAATCGATTGCTTTATTTGGGCATTTTATTCATATTTATGCTGACAATTTGCATTTATAAACTTTGGGGACGTTTATTAAACAGCAGGCAATGTGTTAGACACCTTTTCCAGTCAGGGGGCCTTCCTAGTTATAGACTGAGCCTCATTTTCGCGCCATTACTGCGCAGTTGTTTTTGTGAGAGCAGGGCATGCAGATGCATGTGTGAGGATCTAAAAATTGCTGGAAAAGCTTCTAGAAGGCGTCAATTGGTATCGTATTCCCCTCTGGGCTTGGTTGGGTCTCAGCAAAGACTATAGCTGGGACTGTATAGGGGTTAAATTTATAAACGGCTCCGGTTCCGTTATTTTAAGGGTTAAAGCTCTGAAATTTGGTGTGCAGTACTATTAATGCTTTAAGACACTGTGGTGAAATTTTGGTAATTTGAACAATTCCTTCATACTTTTTCACATATTCAGTAATAAAGTGTTTTCTGTTTAAAATTTAAAGAGACAGTAACGGTTTTGTTTTAAAACGTTTTTTGTGCTTTGTTGACAAGTTTAAGCCTGTTTAACATGTCTGTACCTTCAGATAAGCTATGTTCTATATGTATGAAAGCCAATGTGTCTCCCCATTTAAATTTATGTGATAATTGTGCCATAGCGTCCAAACAAAGTAAGGACAGTACTGCCACAGATAATGAAATTGCCCAAGATAATTCCTCAGATGAGGGGAGTAAACATGATACTACATCATCTCCTACTGTGTCTACACCAGTTTTGCCCATGCAGGAGGCCCCTAGTACATCTAGTGCGCCAATGCTTATTACCATGCAACAATTAACGGCTGTAATGGATAACTCCATAGCAAATATTTTATCCAAAATGCCTATTTATCAGAGAAAGCGCGATTGCTCTGTTTTAAACACTGAAGAGCAGGAGGGCGCTGATGATAATTGTTCTGTCATACCCTCACACCAATCTGAAGGGGCCATGAGGGAGGTTTTGTCAGATGGAGAAATCTCAGATTCAGGAAAGATTTCTCAACAAGCTGAACCTGATGTTGTGACATTTAAATTTAAATTAGAACATCTCCGTGCACTGCTTAAGGAGGTGTTATCTACTCTGGATGATTGTGACAACTTGGTCATTCCAGAGAAATTATGCAAGATGGACAAGTTCCTAGAGGTTCCGGTGCACCCCGACGTTTTTCCTATACCCAAGCGGGTGGCGGACATAGTAAATAAGGAGTGGGAAAAGCCCGGCATACCTTTTGTTCCCCCCCCCTATATTTAAGAAATTATTTCCTATGGTCGACCCCAGAAAGGACTTATGGCAGACAGTCCCTAAGGTCGAGGGGGCAGTTTCTACTCTAAACAAACGCACTACTATTCCTATTGAAGATAGTTGTGCTTTCAAGGATCCTATGGATAAAAAATTGGAGGGTTTTCTGAAAAAGATTTTTGTACAGCAAGGTTACCTTCTACAACCAATTTCATGCATTGTTCCTGTCACTACAGCAGCGTGTTTCTGGTTCGAGGAACTAGAAAAGTCGCTCAGTAGAGAGATTCCATATGAGGAGGTTATGGACAGAGTTCACGCACTTAAATTGGCTAACTCTTTTATTTTAGATGCCGCTTTGCAATTAGCTAGATTAGCGGCGAAAAATTCAGGGTTTGCTATTGTGGCGCGCAGAGCGCTTTGGCTAAAGTCTTGGTCAGCGGATGTGTCATCCAAGACAAAATTGCTTAACATCCCTTTCAAAGGTAAAACTCTATTTGGACCAGAATTGAAAGAGATTATTTCAGACATCACTGGGGGAAAGGGCCACGCCCTTCCACAAGATAGGTCTTTCAAGGCTAAAAATAAGTCTAATTTTCGTCCCTTTCGTAATTTCAGGAACGGACCGGCCTCTAATTCTGCATCCTCTAAACAAGAGGGTAATGCCTCACAACCCAAACCAGCCTGGAAACCGATGCAAGGCTGGAACAAGGGTAAGCAGGCCAAGAAGCCTGCCGCTGCTAACAAAACAGCATGAAGGAGTAGCCCCCGATCCGGGACCGGATCTAGTGGGGGGCAGACTCTCTCTCTTTGCTCAGGCTTGGGCAAGAGATGTTCAGGATCCCTGGGCGCTAGAAATAGTTTCTCAGGGTTATCTCCTGGAATTCAAGGAACTACCCCCAAGGGGAAGGTTCCACATGTCTCACTTATCCTCAAACCAAATAAAGAGACAGGCATTCTTACATTGTGTAGAAGACCTGTTAAAGATGGGAGTGATACACCCAGTTCCAATAAAGGAACAAGGAATGGGATTTTATTCCAATCTGTTCGTAGTTCCCAAAAAAAGAGGGAACTTTCAGACCAATTTTGGATTTGAAGATCCTAAACAAATTTCTCAGGGTACCATCGTTCAAGATGGAAACCATTCGAACGATTCTACCCACTATCCAGGAAAGTCAATTTATGACTACCGTGGATCTAAAGAATGCGTACCTACATATTCCTATCCACAAAGAACATCATCAGTTCCTAAGGTTCGCTTTTCTGGACAAGCATTACCAGTTTGTGGCCCTCCCATTCGGGTTAGCCACTGCTCCAAGGATTTTCACAAAGGTACTAGGGTCCCTTCTAGCGGTTCTAAGACCGAGGGGCATTGCAGTAGTACCTTACTTGGACGACATTCTAATACAAGCGTCGTCCCTGTCAAAAGCAAAGGCTCATACGGACATCGTTCTAGCCTTTCTCAGATCACACGGATGGAAGGTGAACATAGAAAAAAGTTCTCTGTCTCCGTCGACAAGAGTTCCCTTCTTGGGAACAATAATAGATTCCTTAGAAATGAGGATTTTTCTGACAGAGGTCAGAAAATCAAAACTTCTAAGCTCTTGTCAAGTGCTTCATTCTGTTCCTCGTCCTTCCATAGCACAGTGCATGGAAGTAGTAGGGTTGATGGTTGCAACAATGGACATAGTTCCTTTTGCACAAATTCATCTAAGACCATTACAACTGTGCATGCTCAAACAGTGGAATGGGGATTATACAGACTTGTCTCCAATGATTCAAGTAGATCAAAAGACCAGAGATTCACTCCGTTGGTGGCTGACCCTGGACCATCTGTCCCAGGGAATGAGCTTCCGCAGACCAGAGTGGGTCATTGTCACGACCGACGCCAGTCTAGTGGGCTGGGGCGCGGTCTGGGAATCCCTGAAAGCTCAGGGTCTATGGTCTCGTCTCTTCTCCCGATAAACATTCTGGAACTGAGAGCGATACTCAATGCTCTCAGGGCTTGGCCTCAACTAGCAAAGGCCAGATTCATAAGGTTCCAATCAAATAATTCAATGGGCGGAGGATCACTCCTGCCACCTGTCTGCGATCCACATCCCAGGAGTGGAAAACTGGGAAGCGGATTTTCTGAGTCGTCAGACATTCCATCCGGGGGAGTGCGAACTCCATCCGGAGATCTTTGCCCAAATAACTCAATTATGGGGCATTCCAGACATGGATCTGATGGCGTCTCGTCAGAACTTCAAGGTTCCTTGCTACGGGTCCAGATCCAGGGATCCCAAGGCGACTCTAGTAGATGCACTAGTAGCACCTTGGACCTTCAACCTAGCTTATGTATTTCCACCGTTTCCTCTCATTCCCAGGCTGATAACCAGGATCAATCAGGAGAGGGCCTCGGTGATCTTGATATCTCCTGCGTGGCCACGCAGGACTTGGTATGCAGACCTGGTGAATATGTCATCGGCTCCACCATGGAAGCTACCTTTGAGACAGGACCTTCTTGTTCAGGGTCCATTCGAACATCCAAATCTGGTCTCCCTCCAGCTGACGGCTTGGAGATTGAACGCTTGATTCTATCGAAGCGTGGGTTTTCAGATTCTGTGATAGATACTCTGGTTCAGGCCAGAAAAACGGTAACTAGAAAAATTTACCATAAAATATGGAAGAAATATTTCTGTTGGTGTGAATCCAAAGGATTCCCATGGAATAAGATAAAAATTCCTAAGATTCTCTCCTTTCTACAAGAAGGTTTGTAGAAAGGATTATCTGCAAGTTCCCTAAAGGGACAGATCTCTGCTTTATCTGTCTTACTACACAAAAGACTGGCAGCTGTGCCAGATGTTCAAGCATTTGTTCAGGCTCTGGTTAGGATCAAGCCTGTTTACAGACCTTTGACTCCTCCCTGGAGTCTAAATCTAGTTCTTTCAGTTCTTCAAGGGGTTCCGTTTGAACCTTTACATTCCATAGATATTAAGTTACTATCTTGGAAAGTTTTGTTTTTGGTTGCAATTTCTTCTGCTAGAAGAGTTTCAGAGTTATCTGCTCTGCAGTGTTCTCCGCCCTATCTGGTGTTCCATGCAGATAAGGTGGTTTTGCGTACTAAGCCTGGTTTTCTTCCTAAGGTTGTTTCTAACAAAAATATTAACCAGGAGATAGTTGTACCTTCTTTGTGTCCGAATCCAGTTTCAAAGAAGGAACGTTTGTTACACAATTTGGACGTAGTCCGTGCTCTAAAATTCTATTTAGAGGCTACAAAAGATTTCAGACAAACATCTTCCTTGTTTGTTGTTTGTTCTGGTAAAAGGAGAGGTCAAAAAGCGACTTCTACCTCTCTTTCCTTTTGGCTTAAAAGCATCATCCGATTGGCTTATGAGACTGCCGGACGGCAGCCTCCTGAAAGAATCACAGCTCACTCCACTAGGGCTGTGGCTTCCACATGGGCCTTCAAGAACGAGGCTTCTGTTGACCAGATATGTAAGGCAGCGACTTGGTCTTCTCTGCACACTTTTGCCAAATTTTACAAATTTGATACTTTTGCTTCTTCGGAGGCTATTTTTGGGAGAAAGGTTTTGCAAGCTGTGGTGCCTTCCGTTTAGGTAACCTGATTTGCTCCCTCCCTTCATCCGTGTCCTAAAGCTTTGGTATTGGTTCCCACAAGTAAGGATGACGCCGTGGACCGGACACACCAATGTTGGAGAAAACAGAATTTATGCTTACCTGATAAATTACTTTCTCCAACGGTGTGTCCGGTCCACGGCCCGCCCTGGTTTTTTTTAATCAGGTCTGATGAATTATTTTCTCTAACTACAGTCACCACGGTACCATATGGTTTCTCCTATATATATTTCCTCCTGTCCGTCGGTCGAATGACTGGGGTGGGCGGAGCCTAGGAGGGACTATATGGCCAGCTTTGCTGGGACTCTTTGCCATTTCCTGTTGGGGAAGAGAATATCCCACAAGTAAGGATGACGCCGTGGACCGGACACACCGTTGGAGAAAGTAATTTATCAGGTAAGCATAAATTCTGTTTTTTCTCGCCATTAAATGGACTTTCTAAAGATACCATTATTTCTCCAACATAGGTGTGTCCGGTCCACGGCGTCATCCTTACTTGTGGGATATTCTCTTCCCCAACAGGAAATGGCAAAGAGCCCAGCAAAGCTGGTCACATGATCCCTCCTAGGCTCCGCCTACCCCAGTCATTCTCTTTGCCGCTGTACAGGCAACATCTCCACGGAGATGGCTTAGAGTTTTTTAGTGTTTAACTGTAGTTTTTCATTATTCAATCAAGAGTTTGTTATTTTCAAATAGTGCTGGTACGTACTATTTACTCAGAAACAGAAAAGAGATGAAGAATTCTGTTTGTATGAGGAAAATGATTTTAGCAACCGTAACTAAAATCCATGGCTGTTCCACACAGGACTGTTGAGAGCAATTAACTTCAGTTGGGGGAACAGTTTGCAGTCCTTTGCTGCTTGAGGTATGACACATTCTAACAAGACGATGTAATGCTGGAAGCTGTCATTTTCCCTATGGGATCCGGTAAGCCATGTTTATTACGATTGTAAATAAGGGCTTCACAAGGGCTTATTTAGACTGTAGACTTTTTTTGGGCTAAATCGATTGATATTAACACTTATTTAGCCTTGAGGAATCATTTATTCTGGGTATTTTGATATAATAATATCGGCAGGCACTGTTTTAGACACCTTATTCTTTAGGGGCTTTCCCAAAGCATAGGCAGAGTCTCATTTTCGCGCCGGTGTTGCGCACTTGTTTTTGAGAGGCATGGCATGCAGTCGCATGTGAGAGGAGCTCTGATACTTATAAAAGACTTCTGAAGGCGTCATTTGGTATCGTATTCCCCTTTGGGTTTGGTTGGGTCTCAGCAAAGCAGATACCAGGGACTGTAAAGGGGTTAAAGCTTAAAACGGCTCCGGTTCCGTTATTTTAAGGGTTAAAGCTTCCAAAATTGGTGTGCAATATTTTCAAGGCTTTAAGACACTGTGGTGAAAGTTTGGTGAATTTTGAACAATTCCTTCATGTTTTTTCGCAATTGCAGTAATAAAGTGTGTTCAGTTTAAAATTTAAAGTGACAGTAACGGTTTTATTTCAAAACGTTTTTTGTACTTTCTTATCAAGTTTATGCCTGTTTAACATGTCTGAACTACCAGATAGACTGTGTTCTGAATGTGGGGAAGCCAGAATTCCTATTCATTTAAATAAATGTGATTTATGTGATAATGACAATGATGCCCAAGATGATTCCTCAAGTGAGGGGAGTAAGCATGGTACTGCATCATTCCCTCCTTCGTCTACACGAGTCTTGCCCACTCAGGAGGCCCCTAGTACATCTAGCGCGCCAATACTCCTTACTATGCAACAATTAACGGCTGTAATGGATAATTCTGTCAAAAACATTTTAGCCAAAATGAACCCTTGTCAGCGTAAGCGTGGATGCTCTGTTTTAGTTACTGAAGAGCATGACGACGCTGATATTAATATCTCTGAAGGGCCCCTAACCCAATCTGAGGGGGCCAGGGAGGTTTTGTCTGAGGGAGAAATTACTGATTTAGGGAACATTTCTCAGCAGGCTGAATCTGATGTGATTACATTTAAATTTAAATTGGAACATCTCCGCATTTTGCTTAAGGAGGTATTATCCACTCTGGATGATTGTGAAAATTTGGTCATCCCAGAGAAACTATGTAAAATGGACAAGTTCCTAGAGGTGCCGGGGCTCCCAGAAGCTTTTCCTATACCCAAGCGGGTGGCGGACATTGTTAATAAAGAATGGGAAAGGCCCGGTATTCCTTTCGTCCCTCCCCCCATATTTAAAAAATTGTTTCCTATGGTCGACCCCAGAAAGGACTTATGGCAGTCAGTCCCCAAGGTCGAGGGAGCGGTTTCTACTTTAAACAAACGCACCACTATTCCCATAGAGGATAGTTGTGCTTTCAAAGATCCTATGGATAAAAAATTAGAAGGTTTGCTTAAAAAGATGTTTGTTCAGCAGGGTTACCTTCTACAACCCATTTCATGCATTGTCCCTGTCACTACAGCCGCATATTTCTGGTTTGATGAACTGATTAAGGTGCTCGATAGTGACTCTCCTCCTTATGAGGAGATTATGGACAGAATCAATGCTCTCAAATTGGCTAATTCTTTCACTCTAGACGCCTCTTTGCAATTGGCTAAGTTAGCGGCTAAGAATTCTGGGTTTGCTATTGTGGCGCGCAGAGCGCTTTGGTTGAAATCTTGGTCGGCTGATGCGTCTTCCAAGAACAAGCTACTAAACATTCCTTTCAAGGGGAAAACGCTGTTTGGTCCTGACTTGAAAGAGATTATCTCTGATATCACTGGGGGTAAGGGCCACGCCCTTCCTCAGGATCGGCCTTTCAAGGCAAAAAATAGACCTAATTTTCGTCCCTTTCGTAAAAACGGACCAGCCCAAGGTGCTACGTCCTCTAAGCAAGAGGGTAATACTTCTCAGGCCAAGCCAGCTTGGAGACCAATGCAAGGCTGGAACAAGGGAAAGCAGGCCAAGAAACCTGCCACTGCTACCAAGACAGCATGAAATATTGGCCCCCGATCCGGGACCGGATCTGGTGGGGGGCAGACTCTCTCTCTTCGCTCAGGCTTGG
The DNA here is from genome assembly GCF_027579735.1 of Bombina bombina. Classification (NCBI taxonomy): domain Eukaryota; kingdom Metazoa; phylum Chordata; class Amphibia; order Anura; family Bombinatoridae; genus Bombina; species Bombina bombina. The sequence continues at coordinate 810,882,845 of NC_069500.1, read as the reverse complement.
GCAAGAGATGTTCTGGATCCTTGGGCGCTAGAAATAGTCTCCCAGGGTTATCTTCTGGAATTCAAGGGACTTCCCCCAAGGGGGAGGTTCCACAGGTCTCAGTTGTCTTCAGACCACATAAAAAGACAGGCGTTCTTACATTGTGTAGAAGACCTGTTAAAAATGGGAGTGATTCATCCTGTTCCATTAAGAGAGCAAGGGATGGGGTTCTACTCCAATCTGTTCATAGTTCCCAAAAAAGAGGGAACGTTCAGACCAATCCTAGATCTCAAGATCTTAAACAAATTTCTCAAGGTCCCATCGTTCAAGATGGAAACCATTCGAACTATCCTTCCTTCCATCCAGGAAGGTCAATTCATGACCACGGTGGATTTAAAGGATGCGTATCTACATATTCCTATCCACAAGGAACATCATCGGTTCCTAAGGTTTGCATTCCTGGACAAACATTACCAGTTCGTGGCGCTTCCTTTCGGATTAGCCACTGCTCCAAGGATTTTCACAAAGGTACTAGGGTCCCTTCTAGCGGTGCTAAGACCAAGGGGCATTGCAGTAGTACCTTACTTGGACGACATTCTGATTCAAGCGTCGTCCCTCCCTCGAGCAAAGGCTCACACGGACATCGTCCTGGCCTTTCTCAGATCTCACGGCTGGAAAGTGAACGTGGAAAAGAGTTCTCTATCCCCGTCAACAAGGGTTCCCTTCTTGGGAACAATTATAGATTCCTCAGAAATGAGGATTTTTCTAACAGAGGCCAGAATAACAAAGCTTCTGGACTCTTGTCGGATTCTTCATTCCGTTCCTCTTCCTTCCGTAGCTCAGTGCATGGAAGTGATCGGGTTGATGGTAGCGGCAATGGACATAGTTCCTTTTGCGCGCATTCATCTCAGACCATTACAACTGTGCATGCTCAGTCAGTGGAATGGGGACTATACAGACTTGTCTCCAAAGATACAAGTAAATCAGAGGACCAGAGACTCACTCCGTTGGTGGCTGTCCCTGGACAACCTGTCACAAGGGATGACATTCCGCAGACCAGAGTGGGTCATTGTCACGACCGACGCCAGTCTGACGGGCTGGGGCGCGGTCTGGGGATCCCTGAAAGCTCAGGGTCTTTGGTCTCGGGAAGAATCTCTTCTACCCATAAATATTCTGGAACTGAGAGCGATATTCAATGCTCTCAAGGCTTGGCCTCAGCTAGCAAGGACCAAGTTCATACGATTTCAATCAGACAACATGACGACTGTTGCGTACATCAACCATCAGGGGGGAACAAGGAGTTCCCTAGCGATGGAGGAAGTGACCAAGATTATTCTATGGGCGGAGTCTCACTCCTGCCACCTGTCTGCTATCCACATCCCGGGAGTGGAAAATTGGGAAGCGGATTTTCTGAGTCGTCAGACATTGCATCCGGGGGAGTGGGAACTCCATCCGGAAATCTTTGCCCTAGTCACTCAGCTGTGGGGCATTCCAGACATGGATCTGATGGCCTCTCGTCAGAACTTCAAAGTTCCCTGTTACGGGTCCAGATCCAGGGATCCCAAGGCGGCTCTAGTGGATGCACTAGTAGCACCTTGGACCTTCAAACTAGCTTATGTGTTTCCGCCGTTTCCTCTCATTCCCAGGCTGGTAGCCAGGATCAATCAGGAGAGGGCGTCGGTGATCTTGATAGCTCCTGCGTGGCCACGCAGGACTTGGTATGCAGATCTGGTGAATATGTCATCGGCTCCACCTTGGAAGCTACCTTTGAGACGAGACCTTCTTGTTCAGGGTCCGTTCGAACATCCGAATCTGGTTTCACTCCAGCTGACTGCCTGGAGATTGAACGCTTGATTTTATCGAAGCGAGGTTTCTCAGATTCTGTTATCGATACCCTTGTTCAGGCCAGAAAGCCTGTAACTAGAAAGATTTACCACAAAATTTGGAAAAAATATATCTGTTGGTGTGAATCTAAAGGATTCCCTTGGGACAAGGTTAAGATTCCTAGGATTCTATCCTTCCTTCAAGAAGGATTGGAAAAAGGATTATCGGCAAGTTCCCTGAAGGGACAGATTTCTGCCTTGTCGGTGTTACTTCACAAAAAGCTGGCAGCTGTGCCAGATGTTCAAGCCTTTGTTCAGGCTTTGGTTAGAATTAAGCCTGTTTACAAACCTTTGACTCCTCCTTGGAGTCTCAATTTAGTTCTTTCAGTTCTTCAGGGGGTTCCGTTTGAACCCTTACATTCCGTTGATATTAAGTTATTATCTTGGAAAGTTTTGTTTTTAGTTGCAATTTCTTCTGCTAGAAGAGTTTCAGAATTATCTGCTCTGCAGTGTTCCCCTCCTTATCTGGTGTTCCATGCAGATAAGGTGGTTTTACGTACTAAACCTGGTTTTCTTCCGAAAGTTGTTTCTAACAAAAACATTAACCAGGAGATTATCGTGCCTTCTCTGTGTCCGAAACCAGTTTCAAAGAAGGAACGTTTGTTGCACAATTTGGATGTTGTTCGCGCTCTAAAATTCTATTTAGATGCTACAAAGGATTTTAGACAAACATCTTCCTTGTTTGTTGTTTATTCAGGTAAAAGGAGAGGTCAAAAAGCAACTTCTACCTCTCTCTCTTTTTGGATTAAAAGCATCATCAGATTGGCTTACGAGACTGCCGGACGGCAGCCTCCCGAAAGAATCACAGCTCATTCCACTAGGGCTGTGGCTTCCACATGGGCCTTCAAGAACGAGGCTTCTGTTGATCAGATATGTAGGGCAGCGACTTGGTCTTCACTGCACACTTTTACCAAATTTTACAAGTTTGATACTTTTGCTTCTTCTGAGGCTATTTTTGGGAGAAAGGTTTTGCAAGCCGTGGTGCCTTCCATTTAGGTGACCTGATTTGCTCCCTCCCTTCATCCGTGTCCTAAAGCTTTGGTATTGGTTCCCACAAGTAAGGATGACGCCGTGGACCGGACACACCTATGTTGGAGAAAACAGAATTTATGTTTACCTGATAAATTTCTTTCTCCAACGGTGTGTCCGGTCCACGGCCCGCCCTGGTTTTTTTAATCAGGTCTGATATTTTATTTTCTTTAACTACAGTCACCACGGTACCATATGGTTTCTCCTATGCTAATATTCCTCCTTAACGTCGGTCGAATGACTGGGGTAGGCGGAGCCTAGGAGGGATCATGTGACCAGCTTTGCTGGGCTCTTTGCCATTTCCTGTTGGGGAAGAGAATATCCCACAAGTAAGGATGACGCCGTGGACCGGACACACCGTTGGAGAAAGAAATTTATCAGGTAAACATAAATTCTGTTTTTCATCATATCTTAATATTTACTATAAAAATATATAAAATATGAGGAAAAAATGGAAAAAAACACACTTTTTCTAACTTTGACCCCCTCAAATCTATTACACATCTACAACCACCAAAAAACACCCATGCTAAATAGTTTCTAAATTTTGTCCTGAGTTTAGAAATACCCAATGTTTACATGTTATTTGCTTTTTTTGCAAATTATAGGGCAATAAATACAAGGAGCACTTTGCTATTTCCAAACCACTTTTTTTCAAAATTAGCGCTAGTTACATTGGGACACTGATATCTTTCAGGAATCCCTGAATATACCTTGACATGTAATTTTTTTGTTAGAAGACATCCCAAAGTATTGATCAAGGCCCATTTTGGTATATTTCATGCCACCATTTCACCACCAAATGCGATCAAATAAATGATGACACTTTTTCACTATTTTTTTCACAAACTTTAGGTTTCTCACTGAAATTATTTACAAACAACTTGTGCAATTATGGCATAAATGGTTGTAAATGCTTCTCTGGGATCCCCTTTGTTTAGAAATAGCAGACATATATGGCTTTGGTGTTGCTTATTGGTAATTAGAAGGCCGCTAAATGCCACTGCGCATCACATGTGTATTATGCCCAGCAGTGAAGGGGTTAATTAGGGAGCTTTTAGGGTTAATTTTACCTTTAGTGTAGTAGATAACCCCAAGTATTGATCTAGGCCCATCTTGGTATAATTCATGCCACTATTTCAACGCCAAATGCGATCAAATAAAAAAAAAAACTTAAATTTTTCACAATTTTAGGTTTCTCTCACTGAAATGATTTACAAACAACTTGTGCAAGTATGGCATAAATTGTTGTAAATGCTTCTCTGGGATCCCCTTTGTTCAGAAATAGCAGACATATATGGCTTTGGCTTTGCTTTTTGGTAATTAGAAGGCTGCTAAATGCTGCTGCGCATCACACCTGTATTATGCCCAGCAGTGCAGGGGTTAATTAGGTAGCTTGTAGGGAGCTTGCAGGGTTAATTCTAGCTTTAGTGTAGAGATCAGCCTCCCACCTGACACATCAGACCCTTGATCCCTCCCAAACAGCTCTCTTCCCTCCCCCACCCCACAATTGTCCCCGCCATCTTAAGTACTGGCAGAAAGTCTGCCAGTACTAAAATAAAAAGGTATCTTTTTTTTTTTAATACCATATTTACATATGCTGCTTTGAAGGGTCCACCCCCCCAACCAGCTCTCTAACCCTCCCCATCTACCTTATTTGTAGCCATATTGGGTACTGGCAGCTGTCTGCCAGTACCCAGTTTATACAAATAACATAATTTATGTAAGAATTTACCTGATAAATTCATTTCTTCTTTCATATTGGCAAGAGTCCATGAGCTAGTGACGTATGGGATATACAAAGTTCCCCAAACCTCAAAATGCCTATAAATACACCCCCCTCACCACACCCACAATTCAGTTTAACGAATAGCCAAGTAGTGGGGTGATAAAGAAAGGAGTAAAAAGCATCAACAAAGGAATTTGGAAATAATTGTGCTTTATACAAAAAAATCATAACCACTAAAAAAAGGGTGGGCCTCATGGACTCTTGCCAATATGAAAGAAATGATTTTATCAGGTAAATTCTTACATAAATTATGTTTTCTTTCATGTAATTGGCAAGAGTCCATGAGCTAGTGACGTATGGGATATCAATACCCAATATGTGGAACTCCACGCAAGAGTCACTAGAGAGGAAGGAATAAAAATAAAGAACAGCCATTTTCCGCTGAAAAAATAATCTGCAACCCAAATTATAAATTTATTCTTTAATGACAAGAAAAACTTAAAACATAAGCAGAACAATCAAACTGAAACAGCTGTCTGAAGAACTTTTAAAACCAAAAACTGCTTCTGAAGAAGCAAATGCATCAAAACGATAGAATTTAGTAAATGTATGCAAAGAGGACCAAGTCGCCGCTTTGCAAATCTGATCAACTGAAGCTTCATTCTTAAAAGCCCACGAAGTGGAGACTGATCTAGTAGAATGAGCTGTAATTCTCTGAGGCGGGGCCTGACCTAGAACCAGAAAATATTAAAAATAGACTAGAAGTCTTCCTGAAATCTTTAGTAGCTTCAACATAATATTTCAAAGCTCTCACCACATCCAAAGAATGTAAGGATCTTTCCAAAGAATTCTTAGGATTAGGACACAAGGAAGGGACACCAATTTCTCTACTAATGTTGTTAGAATTCACAACCTTAGGTAAAAATTTAAATGAAGTCCGCAAAACCGCCTTATCCTGATGAAAAATCAGAAAAGGAGATTCACAAGAAAGAGCAGATAGCTCAGAAACTCTTCTAGCAGAAGAGATGGCCAAAAGGAACAACACTTTCCAAGAAAGTATCTTAATGTCCAAAGAATGCATAGGCTCAAATGGAGGAGCCTGTAAAGCCCTCAAAGCCAAATTAAGACTCCAAGGAGGAGAGATTGATTTAATGACAGGCTTGATACAGAACCAAAGCCTGTACAAAACAGTGAATATCAGGAAGTTTGGCAATCTTTCTGTGAAATAAAACAGAAACAGCAGAGATTTGTCTCTTCAAGGAACTTGCAGACAAACCCTTATCCAAACCATCCTGAACAAAAAACTGTAAAATTCTAGGAATTCTAAAAGAATGCCAAGAAAATTTATGAGAAGAACACCATGAAATGTAAATTTTCCAAACTCAATAATAAATCTTTCTAGAGACAGATTTTCGAGCTTGTAACATAGTATTAATCACTGAGTCAGAGAGACCTCTATGACTTAGCACTAGGCGTTAAATTTCCACACCTTCAAATTTAATGATTTGAGATCCTGATGGAAAAATGGACCTTGAGACAATAGGTCCGGCCTTAACGGAAGTGGCCAAGGTTGGCAACTGGACATCCGAACAAGATCCGCATACCAAAACCTGTGAGGCCATGCTGGAGCTACCAGCAACACAAACGATTGTTCCATGATGATTTTGGAGGTCACTCTTGGAAGAAGAACTAGAGGCGGGAAAATATAAGCAGGTTGATAACACCAAGGAAGTGTCAATGCATCCACTGCTTCCGCCTGAAAATCCCTGGACCTGGACAGGTATCTGGGAAGTTTCTTGTTTAGATAAGAGGCCATTAGTTCTATCTCTGGAAGACCCCACATCTGAACAATCTGAGGAAACCCATCTGGATGGAGAGACCACTCCCCTGGATGTAAAGTCTGACGGCTGAGATAATCCGCCTCCCAATTGTCTACACCTGGGATGTGCACCGCAGAAATTAGAAAGGAGCTGGATTCCGCCCAAACAAGTATCCAAGATACTTCTTTCATAGCTTGGGGACTGTGAGTCCCACCCTGATGATTGACATATGCCACTGTTGTGATATTGTCTGTCTGAAAACAAATGAACAGTTCTCTCTTTAACAGAGGCCAAAACTGAAGAGCTCTGAGAATTGCACGAGTTCTAAAATATTGATTGGTAACCTCGCCTCTTGAGATTTCCAAACCCCTTGTGCTGTCAGAGATCCTCGCATCTGTTGTGATCACAGTCCAGGTTGGCCGAACAAAAGAAGCCCCTTGAACTAAACGCTGGTGATTTAACCACCACGTCAGAGAGTGTCATACATTGGGATTTAAGGATATTAATTGTGATATCTTTGTATAATCCCTGCACCATTGATTCAGCATACAAAGCTGGAGAGGTCTCATGTGAAAACGAGCAAAGGGAATCGCGTCCGAAGCTGCAGTCATGAGACCTAAAACTTCCATGCACATAGCCACTGAAGGGAATGACTGAGACTGAAGGTGCCGACAGGCTGCAACCAATTTCAAACGTCTCTTTTCTGTTAGAGACAGAGTCATGGACACTGAATCTATCTGGAAACCTAAAAAAGTGACCCTTGTCTGAGGAATCAAGAAACTTTTTGGTAAATTGATCCTCCAACCATGTTTCCGAAGAAACAACACTAGTTGATTCGTTTGAGGTTCTGCAGAACGTAAAGACTGAGCTAGTACCAAGATATCGTCCATATAAGGAAACACCGCAATACACTGCTCTCTGGTTACAGAGAGCAGGGCACCGAGAACCTTTGAAAAGATTCTTGGAGCTGTTGCTAGGCCAAATGGAAGAGCAACAAATTGGTAATGCTTGTCTAGAAAAGAGAATCTCAGGAACTGATAATGATCTGGATGAATCGGAATATGAAGGTATGCATCCTGCAAGTCTATTGTGGACATATAATGTCCTTGCTGAACAAAAGGCAGAATAGTCCTTATAGTTACCATTTTGAAAGTTGGTACTCTTACATAACGATTCACAATTTTCAGATCCAGAACTGGTCTGAATGAATTTTCCTTCTTTGGGACAATGAATAGATTTGAATAAAACCCCAGACCCTGTTCCTGAAAAGGAACTGGCATGATTACCCCAGATAACTCCAGGTCTGAAACACACTTCAGGAAAGCCTGAGCTTTTACTGGATTTGCTGGGATGTGTGTGAGAAAAAATCTTCTCACAGGAGGTCTTACTCTGAATCCTATTCGATACCCCTGAGAGACAATGTTCTGAATCCAATGATTTTGGACAGAATTTATCCAAACATCCTTGAAAAACCTTAATCTGCCCCCTACCAGTTGAGCTGGAATGAGGGCCGCACCTTCATGCGGACTTAGGGGCTGACTTTGGTTTCTTAAATGGCTTGGATTTATTCCAATTTGAGGAAGGCTTCCAATTGGAAGCAGATTCCTTGGGGGAAGGATTAGGTTTTTGTTCTTTATTTTGACGAAAGGAACGAAAACGGTTAGAAGCCTTAGATTTACCCTTAGGTTTTTTATCCTGAGGCAAAAAACTCCCTTCCCCCCAGTAACAGTTGAAATAAAAGAATCCAACTGAGAACCAAATAAATTATTACCTTGGAAAGAAAGAGATAGCAATCTAGACTTAGATGTCATATCAGCATTCCAAGATTTAAGCCACAAAGCTCTTCTATCTAAAATAGCTAAAGACATGGATCTAACATCGATTTTGATAATATCAAAAATGACATCACAAATAAAATGATTAGCATGTTGCAGTAAGCGAACAATGCTAGATACGTCCGAATCCAATTCTTGTTGCGCTAAATTCTCCAACCAAAAAGTTGAAGCAGCTGCAACATCAGCCAAAGAAATTGCAGGCCTGAGAAGATGACCTGAATATAAATAGGCTTTCCTTACATAAGATTCAAGTTTCCTATCTAAAGGATCTTTAAAATAGCCCCATCAACTTTGGGGATCTTTTCCCAAAACTCTACTGAAATTGCTGGTAAAGGATACAATTTTTTAAACCTTGAAGAAGGAATAAAATAAGTACCCGGCTTATTCCATTCCTTAGAAATCATATCAGAATTAGCATCAGGAATAGGAAAAACCTCTGGAGTAACCACAGGAGGTTTAAAAACAGTATTTAAACGTTAAATAGTTTTAATGTCAAGAGGACTAGTTTCCTCAATATCCAAGGTAATTAACACTTCTTTTAACAAAGAACGAATATACTCCATTTTAAATAAATAAGTAGATTTGTCAGTGTCAATATCTGAGGAAGGATCTTCTGAATCAGATAGATCCTCATCAGAGGAGGATAATTCGTTATGTTGTCGGTCATTTAAAATTTCATCAACCTTTATGAGAAGTTTTAAAAGACCTTTTACGTTTATTAGAAGGCGGAAAAGCAGACAGAGCCTTCTGAATAGAATCAGTAACAAATTCTTTAAAATTCATAGGTATATCATGTACATTAGAAGTTGAAGGAACTGCAATCGTCAATGTACCATTACTGATGGACACATTATCTGCATGTAAAAGTTTATCATGACAACTATTATAAATGACATTCGGAGATATAATCTCCACAAGTTTACAACAAATGCACTTAGCTTTGGTAGAACCGATATCAGGCAGCAAAGTTCCAACAGATACTTCTGAGACAGGGGATCAGATTCAGACATCTTGCAAAATGTAAAAGAAAAAACAACATATAAAGCAAAATTATCAATTTCCTTATATGACAGTTTCAGGAATGGGAAAAAATGCAAATAGCATAGCCCTCTTACATAGAAAAAGGCAAGAGGAAAATCGCAATGGGGTGAAAAAATAATGAAAAAATTTGGCGCCAAGTATGACGCACAACGTAACTGAAATTTTTTTGGCACCAACAACATCCGGACACTTGCGTCACTAACGACGCAACCTTGTGTAAGAAACTCGGTGTCAACTTTGACGCCGGAAATGACGAACTTGCGTCAACGCAAAAAAATTCTCTAAAGTCTAGCATTTGGCGCACCCGTAGGCCTAATCCTGCCCGCAATTTGCAAAGAAAAATGAAGTCAATTTTAAACCCCAGTTAAGAAAAATATTTCTTAATATGTTTAATTTTCCCCAAATATGAAACTGACAGTCTGCAAAAAGGAAATACATGAACCTGACTTATGGCAAATATAAGTACAGTACATATATTTATAACTTTATATAAATGCATTAAGTGCCAAACCATAGCTGAGGTGTCTTAAGAAATAAAAACATACTTACCAAAAGACACCCATCCACATATAGCAGATAGCCAAACCAGTACTGAAACAGTTATCAGAGGTAATGGTATATGAGAGAGTATCGTCGATCTGAAAAGGGAGGTAGGAGATGAATCTGTACGACCGATAACAGAGAACCTATGAAATAGATCTCCCGTATGGAAAACCATTGCATTCAATAGGTAATACTCCCTTCACATCCCTCTGACATTCGCTGTACTCTGAGAGGAATCGGGCTTCAAAATGCTGAGAAGTGCATGTCAAAGTAGAAATCTTAGCACAAACTTACTTCACCATCTCCATAGGAGGCAAAGTTTGTAAAACTGAATTGTGGGTGTAGTGAGGGGTGTATTTATAGGCATTTTGAGGTTTGGGAAGCTTTGCCCCTCCTGGTAGGATTGTATATCCCATACGTCACTAGCTCATGGACTCTTGCCAATTACATGAAATATATATATATATATATATATATAATTTTTTTATTTTATTTTTCTGTAGTGTAGCTTCCCCCCCCCCCCACCCCCTCCCAGATCCCTTAGCTATTTATTAACCCATTCCCTCCCCCCTTTCTCCCACTTATAAGTATTCTTTCTTCCTGTAGTGCAGGGGTTCCCACCCGCACCCTCCCCGTCCATGCGACCGCCCGCCACCCCCTGTGCACGCACGCATCCTTGTGTGCCCCCTGCGACCACGCCCTCGATCCCGCCTCCCTCTTAATCAAAAAAGCCATCGATGGCCGCCCACCCGCTTCCCACTTCGGGTCCCACCCAATGATTTTCGCCCATCGATGTCCGGTGCAGAGAGGGCCACAGAGTGGCTCTATCTGCACCGGAGGGGTAAGAAGGGTTATTGCAGGATGCCTTGATATTGAGGCATCATTGCAATAACCGTAAAGTGGCTGGAAGCGATCAGGATCGCTTACAGCCGATTTAAATCCCTAACGTCGTACAGGGTACGTCGCTGGTCTTTAAAGACCAGTTTGTGCAAGACGTACCCTGTACAACGTGTGTTGTTAAGGGGTTAATCTACTATTGGCAGAAAAAAAAATCTTCCAGTTAAGTAATAAAATGTACCTTTCTGTTGTATTGATTTTTGGGGCAACTGGCTTAAAGGGGCAATAATATCAATGTTTAAAGGGACAGTAAACATTGTATTGTATAATATAATTTTGCACTGTGTAGCACAACTGTTTTTTTTAACAACCGCATCACACAGCCTACAGCTGAATAACGTGAACATGTGCACTGCAATTACATAGTGAGCCTGTGAAGGGGTTGATAATAATAAAAAAAAATTAAAATAAACAATTCTGCTGCACCGAAAAGGACATCTGCGCTTTTTTTTTTTTTAGCTGCTTAATTCTAATTTTTAAAATATTTTTTAAAAGGAAAGGCTATCATTAAGTTACATCATTCTGCTCATTGTGCAATTTACATCATACTCATGGGCATGCTTTGTTGAAGAGAATACCTAGGTAGGTAGTGTGCACTTGTCTGGAGAATTTCACTATATGTAACATCTTAAACAATATTTAGTGTCCCTTTTAAAGTGAATGTGAATTTAGATGAATCGGTACCCGGTTTTTAATATTCCTATTAAAAACAAGGGCTTTTTAATTCATCAAAATGTTACATTTCACTTGTTTTCTTCAAATACTTACCTTTTAATCCTGACAGGCGCTGCAGCACTTCCTCCGCCCGTCGCAAGCCCTCTTCGCAGGTCCAAAATTATGAATTCGGCTTCCTCCAATCACGGCGTTGCCTGGGGAATTGTGATTGGAGGAAGCCGGATTCATTATTTCTGACGTATGAAGAGGCTTCCGGCGGCCGAGGGAATCGCTGGAGCGGCTGTGAAGATTAAAAGGTACCAATTCATCTAAATTGACATTCACTTTAATCTCCCAGTAAAAAAGGAAAATAATACAATACTGCAGTATACTTTCATTATTTATTTATTTTTGCTTTTGCTGTAAATTACTTCTTTTAAAAAAAATAGTGAGATTGACCTGAGCCTGCAACATTCTACACAGTGATTTGTTAGCTCAGAGCACAACTTCATATTTTTCTGTTTCTAACTGGTCGCAATAAAGAAGACAAGTAATGTGGATTCCCCCAAGCTTTACAAGGGGTGTAAAGCATGAACCGTTCTTGCTTTGCTATACATGCTAAATTGTGCTAACAAAATGACAGTTAAGCACTGCATTGAAAATGTTTTAAAATGATTAATTGCTGATATATGCTATGAGTATGTCCATTTAAACAAAGTTTGTGTTTGATGGTGCCAGTAAGAGATACTTTGCTTTTGCAGAATATAACCTGTATTTTGCACCCCAAAATGCTTGGCTTGAATATAAACCATAACAACAGATTTGATTGGATAGTTCACTCTGCAGATTACTTTGAAAAAGGTGTGAGCAGATCTGTTTGAAATTTAGGAGCTAGCCATATACTTTTTTAGGAGACATAAAAATGTTTATATAGCATGTAAGCCTATGAGCCCAGCTGCTTGTAAAAGCTTCTTAAAAGCTGACTACAACAGTGCAACTCTCGGCAGGGCCCCCTACCCACTTGATCCCTATAAATGTTATCTGAATACCATGCCTATATGTTTAAAGCGCTGAGGAATCTGCTGGCACTCTACAGATAACTGAATCCCTGTTTAATTTTTTTAATCTGTAAAATGTCAGGGGGTTTTTCTTTCCTTCCTACAGTTGTTTTGTTAAAGGAATAGAAAGGTCAACATTGAAATGGGCATGGGTGTATTTCAATTTTTAAAAAGAAGCACTTTTGCAATGTACTTCCATCAGCAGAAATGCTTCTACTAAATGTTATGACATGTAAATGTTTCAGTGGCATATGCACATATGCTTTGAGGCTGTGCGCACCATTATTTTGAAACACTAAACCTTCTCAGAGTTAGCAGTGGCAAATGAAGTCTTCACAGGCACAATAGACATCACCGCCAGCACTCTTGAATACTGGTGCACTGGCCCTCACAGCATTAAGATGTGGCTGAAAGTACTGGTACCCTTCCACTGTTTTAGAAAAAACTCACAATTTTCTCTGAACTAAGTAAAAATTGACAAAAGTATTTGGTATCCACCATTCTTTATTTTAAATGCAATAGAACTAACACTTCACTTTTGATTTATGACATATTACTTTCAACAGTAAAACAAATGAGAAAAGGCACAGACAAACATATTGGTACTCTTAACCTAATATTTTATAGCACAGCCTTTTGCAGACATTAACTGTAATCAAGTGATTTCTGTAGCTCTGAATAAGATGTCTACGCTCTCAACTGGGATTTTGGCCCACTTTTCCCACCTGTGAGTTTCAGCTCTTTCCACAGATGTTCAATGGGATTCAGTTATGGACTCATAGAAGGCCACTTCGAAATGGTCCAATGTTTTCTTCTCATCCATTCTTGGGTACTTTTTTAGGTATGTTTTGGGTCACTATTCTGCAGGAGGACCCATGACCTGCAACTGAGACACAGCTTTTTGACACTGGGCAGTAAGTTTTGCGCTAGAATTCCTAGATAGTCTTCTGATTTCATTGTGCCCTGTACAGATTATAGGCACCCAGTGCCATAGGCAGCAAAGCAATCCCAAAACAAAACTGAGCCTCCTCCATGATGGTGTTCTTTTATTTGAAGGCTTCTTCTTTTTTTCCCCTTTACTTTACATGGAGTGTTGTGATTTGCCAAAAATCTCTACTTTCGTTTCATCTGTTCAAAGGACATTCTCCCAGAAGGACTGTAGCTTGTCAACATGCATTTTGGCAAACTCCAGTTGTGCTTTTCTGTTTTTCTCTTTTATAAGTGGGGTCTTCCTAGGTCTTTGGTTCTTTGTCCACAATTCGAACAATCATTCTCATCATTGGGTCAATTTTCCTCTTGCGGTCACTTCCAGGGATGTTGGCTACAATCCCATGTGCCTTAAACTTCTTAATAATATTGACAACAGTGCTCACAGGAACATCAAACTCTTTATAAATAGTCTTGTAGCCTTTACATTGACCATGCTTGGCTATTACCTTCTTTCTAACCTCCTTGGACAACTCTCTGGTTTTCCTTCTCTTTTCCATGTTCAGTGTGATACACACAGCGACAAACAGTGAGTACTTTTTCTCCATTTAAACTGGCTGAATGAGTGATTATAAGATTGAATACACCTGTGATACTAAATAAAAGAGAATAATCTGCTTGTATCACTGCAAAACAATTATTTATTGTAACTTCTAAAGGGTATCAATAGTATTGTCCAGGTCATTTTAGAATAAGCAACAATTTTCTCCATACATTATGCACAATGTATGGATGACAAAATATATTTTAATTGTGTTCTTTTCAGGGTGAATGGTGCATTAATTGATTAAAGTGATGGAAAATCCTAGCGTTTGTGAAACGCTAGGATTTACCATTGGAACAAATAAAGGGCACTTTCATTCATGAAGTATAAAATACTTCATGCTGAAAGCTCCTTTATTTGTTTGCAGCGTTCACCGCTCTGAGCTGTTAAGTCAGCCTAACGCAGGACACTATTTGGCTGAGAGGTGACATTTCCAGCTCTTAGCCTATAGCCGTGCGTGAAATATGTTGCTCCATGCAGGATTTCCGGCACGGCTATTAGCTAGGAGGGGGAAACGTCACCTCTCAGCCAAATAGCGTTCTGCCATGGGCTGCCTTAGCAGCTCAGAGTGGCGAACGCTGCAAACAAATAAAGGAGCTTTCCACATGAAGTTTTTTTTTTTTTTTTTTTTTTTAATTGAGGACAACAAAGTAAATACAACACAAGATTCAAGCTTGTTAAATAGATACATCATATCTGATAATTTGACACATACATAGTAAAGTCCTCGTTTTGTCCCCTTGTTCTGACATGGTCACTTTTGGACCTATAATATTTCAATATACCGAGTCTTGGGGTTGACAATATGTAACACTAAAAAATAAAACTAAAAGAAAAGGTTGCATCCCAAGATAGATAAGTAAAAGTACTGTTACGCTCACATATCCAGTTTGAACAACAGGAGAACAAAGATACAAACCACCAGAACTGTATATTTCAACAATATGAACACTAACATTCTGTATTTAATTAAAATAGATTGTTATTTTAAGCTGAAATTGTATGTGACTAAACCGTGCAGTAAGTCTGTGCAGGTAAATTAACAGGCTGAACTTATCTGTTATGTATGTATGGCTGAATGGGATTAGGGAGATAAACATCATTAATGCTCTATGAGGATATCATCCTATGTCTACCAGATGCAGTTAACTTTACAAATCAGGGCAGCATTGAAGTATTTTATACTTCATGACTGAAAGTCCCCCTTATTTGTTCCAATGGTAAATCCTAGTGTTTCACAAACGCTAGGATTTACCATCACTTTAAAATGCAAGGGTACCAATACTTTTGACCACATCTGAATGTGTGTGTGTTGCTGGAAAAAAATATATATTTTTAGTAGAAGCATTTTTGCTAATGGAAGTATTTTTCGAAAATGCTTCTATTTAAAATTGAAATCCACCCATACATATTTTAGTTTTGACCTTTCTATCCATTTAATACCAACAAATACCTTATTGTATGTATATATGCAGAATATAATTCCAGTTATTGTGTCCTGGAATTTGAGATTTGTCACATGCCATTACTAATCATATAATATTAAAACAGTGAGCTCCCATGACATCAAGCTCCAATATATCAAGTTATTTAGAATCACATCTACCAACATGCCAGTGTAGTATTTTAAATACTCATTGTCTTGCTTTTATAGTGTAATATTACAGAACTGTCTTTCAGTTACATACATATTCAGGTAGAAAACTTTATCCAAACTGGATTTCGGAATAGTTTGGATTTTGGTAGATTTGTACATTTTCATCTGTAAAATGGTACAGTTTGGAGAGGGGGTGGGACCAAGTGTAAACAACATCTTATGTCTATTAGGCAATATTTACAGGTCATTATACAGCTTATACCTGCAACCTAAAGGTAGATTTATGTCATTTCTAATACGTCTGTATACATAGTACCCTCAGAAAGATAGTGCAGTACTGTAATTAGAAATGTGATAGTTCTTGTTTTAAATAAATATAGATTATTTGCATTTTAGAACACAAAAACCAAACCTGAAACACAGACAGAAAAGATGGTGACTTACAGGTGGGGAAAAATAGTAATTTTTGACAATTTTTTATTTAAAAAAAATAAATAAATAAAAAGTTTGGAAGTTTAAATATTATTTTGTGTGAAATATTTATAACATTTCACACAAAATAAGTTTTATTTTTATATAGCCTGTTTTTTAATATTTATTTCACTTTCTTATTCGATGCAGAGAGTCTGTAATGCAGATGATGCAGGCTGGTCAGAGAGTTGTGGACAATCCAATATATCTAAGTGACATGGGCGCTGCACTGACTGGAGCCGAATCACATGAGCTGCAGGATGTGCTGGAGGAAACTAATGTGAGTAGAACCGGATTATATGTTGTGTACAAATGATGCTGGCAAAGACAGAACAGAGCTGTGGACTATAGTTAAAGGGACGTAAAACCCCAACTCTTTCTTTGATGATTGAGAGAGAGCATACAATTTAGAAATAAATTGTAAACTTTATCAAATTGACTTTGTCCTTTTAGTATCCTCTGTTGAAAAGCAGATAGGTAGGCACAACAGCATGCATGTGTTGAGCAGTATATGGCAGCATCTTTGCTAGTATTCATTAAAAGGAATATGAAACCCCAATTTTTTATTTTATTATTCAGAAAGAGAATACCATTTTAAACAGCGTTCCAATTTACTTCTATTATCAAATTTTCTTCGTTTTCTGGGTATCTTTTGTTGAAGAGCAGGGACATAAGCTAAGAAGCCTGCCTATTTCTGGAGCACTATATGGCAGCAGTTTTGCAAGAATGTTATCCATTTGCAAGATCACTAGATGGCAGCACTATTTCCTGACATGTAGAGCTACAGATGACTACCTAGGTATCTCTTCAGCACAGAATATCATGGGAATAAAGCAAATTTGATAATAGAAGTAAATTGGAAACTTTTTTTAAAATGGTCTGCTCTGTCTGAATCACAAAAGAACATTTTTGGGTTTCATATCCTTTTAGTGTTGTACATATCCAAAAGTGTTTGCTGCCATGTAGTGTTCCAGACAGAACAAAGCAAATGTGATAATTAGAAGTAAATTAGAAAGTTTTTTTTTTTTTAAATTGGACACTCTGTCTGATCCATGAAAGACAAAAATTGGGTTTATTATTATTTATTATTAGCTTAGCAATAACCTCCAAGAAAATGTTGGTGTACTTATTTCAGCAGTTGCCAACCAACAAAATGTATATACATAACAATTAAAAATTAATATTTATAGTTAAATTTATAAACACCTTGAATTATATTTATGTAGAAACTAGATTATGAATCAATTATACATGCTTATTCCGTTACAATATTCTATACAACAGATCATAAAAAATATATCTTTTAAAATTAACCTTACTCACAATGAATCGCATTAAAATACCACACAAAAATGCCAGAATATGGACTGCTAATTTAGCAGTGCTTAATTAATAACTACCAGAGATTTAACCACAATAACCAATTTATGTACAGTTCTGAAAGAGTCCACAATAATGACTGACTTTTAAATCTGGAGTGCAAAATCCTGTCTATCAAATAAATGACTTAGCATTAAATATGACTGATTCTAATTTACACAGGACTATGGATATAAACTTAAAATACCAAATATGCTCTTTAAATTACCAGCTGCAATCTGATTATAGCTTTAGATTACCTTTGATTTAAAACATTAAAAATATAGAGCAATCATATACATCATTAAATAAACCTATTTGAAATTCAGCTTTTTCAGATAAATCCAGTTCACCTCATAAATAGGAGAGGTATTTGCAATTAAGGAAAAAGGTTAGCCCAGTTTCACTTAAAGTGACTGTGTTCCAAAGGCAGCAAGGTTAGCTCAGTCAAAATTCAGCAGAAAGGAAAAAATACCATTTTCCTTCCTCTTGCACGAGTTTTTCCAGTGATAACCCCACCTCTATTTTGTAATACCTTTGATAGACCCTTAACGGAGCTTGTATCTTATTGGCTTACTTGGAAATGTATGGGCTCTAACAGTCAATTCGTTTGGCTGTCATACCTGTTTTAGTCCACTAGGGGGCAGCAGACAACTGGAAATACAGTCTCATTATCAATATCGCTAACAGTAAATACAGTTTACTATATATCTTCAAATGTATATTTAATATACTCACTATTTTCTGATATTAACAAATGATATGTTCATCATGTGTAGGACCATATAATACTATTTACCCTGAGTATTTTCATACTAAACATGAGTATATTACTTATGATTTTTAAATGCATTTTTAAAATAGTATATTTTCTATGAAAGGATTTAAAAGATTTATAATACCTTCAGCATGGACTCAACTACTTTCTCAATTATCATCTTAATATCACATACATACCTTGAGATTAGCAATCAGATGTAATTTCATATAACTATATTTGATTATCCCATATTAATATAAATATTGCATATCTGTATATCACTTGCCGAGTGTATAAAACACAATTTATATATCATTTATTGGACAATTTACTGTTTTCTCCTAGGTCTGAAATGAAAGAGACAATGTTGTTATTCTGACACAGTTAAACATTTTAGATTGACTATATATCT
This sequence comes from Bombina bombina, assembly GCF_027579735.1. Taxonomy (NCBI): domain Eukaryota; kingdom Metazoa; phylum Chordata; class Amphibia; order Anura; family Bombinatoridae; genus Bombina; species Bombina bombina. The sequence goes on along the minus strand of NC_069500.1, from coordinate 810,864,247 downwards.
ACTTAAATTCAGCAAATACTTATCTAATATGTTACTGTTAGGCATTTCTTCTCAGATCCCCAAATATACGTTTATACAATTTATTTGGACAGTCTGAGGCATATATTAAATATAAGGAAACTATATAGCTAGTTTGTTTAAACTTTAACTCTTCAAGACCTTTGTTTTCAAAGTACACATTTTCCTATTAAAGGGACAGTCTAGTATAAATTAAACTTTCATTATTCAGATACGACATTTAATTTTAATCAACTTTCCAATTTACTTTTATCATCAAATTTGCCTTTTTCTACTGGTATTCTTAGTTTAAACTAAACATAGGTAGGCTCATATGCTAATTTCTAAGCCTTTGAGGGCTGCCTCTTATCACATGCTTTTTAAATCTCTTTTCAACACAAAGCGACAAAGTACACGTGGGCCATATAGATAACACTGTATTCAGGCACAGGGGGTTATTTAAGATTTAGCACATTACAATGCTAAATGCAAGACAATAGATAATAAACAGTCAGTCATGTGATCAGGGGGCTGGAAGAAGGTTCCTAGATACAAGGTAATCACAGAGGTAAAAAGTATATTAATATAACTGTGTTGGTTATGCAAAACTGGGGAATGGGTAATAAAGGGATTATCTATCTTTTAAAACAATAACAATTCTATGGTAGACTGTCCCTTTAAGGTTTAAGTTGTCACCAAGTCTGGGGAGGATGTTTATTGAAAACTCAGCATGTACCAATTTGCATTGAATTGTGAATGGTCACTTTCCCTGTAAAACTGGTTCTTCTCTTCATATACTTAAGCTTGAAAAGATCAGCCCCAGACCTAGCGACTGTCGTTTACAGATAGGAAAGACTTCTTATAAAGGCTTCCTTTGAAGAAATTTGCCTTCACTAATTGAGCAAATGTTTCCCTTCCCTGTAAAGCCTTGGCTTCAAAGGTTCAATTAATGATCTATCTTCACTAATTGAACATTTGTATCATCCTTTTTGTTCTCAACTTGTCTTAAACAGTGAGGGGGCAGTGGCTGTAGTGAGACCAATTCATATCAAATTGGCTACAATTAAATATTAAATGATGTAATACATATGTAGTTTATTTAATGTTACTTCACAGGTACCCTGACATATAGAATGTGATCACATGTAAGTTTGACTCTTCATAATTGTGTTTCAGATTCCAAAGCGCCTTTACAAGTCTCTCTCATTGCTGAAGAAAGAGTATGAACTGAGCAAACTGCAGCAGCGACTGGGCCGTGAGGTACAATTTGATTACTTTTAAACAATGCATTTTCTGTTTAAATAAATTGTACTTTTCATTTAAAGGTATATAGAAATTGAACTTTCATGCAATAGTCGGTGTACAATTAAAAAAAACAAAAAAAAATGCAATTTATTTATGTTATTAAGTTTCATTTTTTCCTTAGTATCCTTTGTTGAAACTTTTCTCTTTTCCATGAGAGCGCACAAGTCTTTAGTACTATATGACAAAGGCCATTGCATCAATATAACACACACGTGTGTGTATCTTTCTATATTTATCTATCTTTTTTTATAGATAGAGAGAAAAGTAAAGAGAATATTGATATAGATAGAACATTTAGAAAGTCTGGCACTCTCTTGCAAGCACATACCTAGATTAAAAGCAAGACGGAAGAGTTGGTTACAGCATTTGGTCAAATGGTGATCGGCTTAGGACAACGTCAAGGTCTCTTCCTCCCTGGGACCATAACCTACAGCCACACAATGCATGCCTTCAGCAAAACATACTGAGATACCAACAAGGGTGACAAGGATCTTTTTAATTTACCTATACTCTTGCAAAACACTTAAATGTACTGCACTCTCAAACCTGACTGGGTTCAGATCCGATGACCCTGGAAAACTCACAACCCTGTGTGCTCACCAGCAATAACTGACAGCTGCGGTTAACCCTAGACAAGTCTGGGTGCAAAACCCATAGGGAAAATTACAAAACAAAATTTTTAGCACAACATATAGAATATCTATAGATAGATACGTATAGTACCTATGTAAATATTTGCTTTTTCAACAAAGGATTTACTTCTGTGTTCTGTTAAGATGTGTTGTTACCCGTTTTTAACTTTCAGACTTTTTTTTTTGTTTTCTTTATTTATTTAAAGCAAGTTAATATCCACTTATATTTCCTTTGTGTCCCGAAAGGTTGAGGAAAAAATCAAGCAGACACACCGAAAGTATTTGTTGCAGGAACAGTTAAAGATCATCAAAAAGGAGCTAGGCCTGGAGAAAGAGGACAAAGATGCTATTGAAGAGAAGTTCCGTGAGCGTCTTAAGGAAATGACTGTTCCCAAACATGTCATGGAGGTTATTGATGAGGAGCTCAGCAAACTGGGGCTCTTGGATAACCACTCCTCTGAATTTAGGTGAGACTGATTGGTAACTTTTATTCGACAGCTGTTTCAGAGGGTAGAGAAGTCTGTCCGGTATCTTGTAAAATACAATGTAGCAGAGATCTTTTATTTCATTTTTTTTTTCCTGAAAGAAGTTGCAATTATACAAAATCTAATAATACCTTTGAATGTAGTTATGTTTTTATGTGAGGAGAACAGTCAATTTCAGGGTTCTAATAGACTTCACATGCTATTCTGTGCCACTTGCCATCCATACAGTGTTACCCGGAATTACCTAGACTGGTTAACGTCCATTCCTTGGGGCAAGTACAGTCAGGAGAACTTGGATCTACGTAGAGCAGAAGATGTTCTGGAGGAAGATCATTATGGCATGGAGGATGTGAAGAAACGAATCCTGGTACAGTGTATTTCAACATGGGAGTTAAAGGGATATTAATATTAAACATAAAAAAAAACATCTTTATATAGATAAAGCAACTACCCGCACAGCACTATTCCCTAAAAAGGCAATTCAGTTTAAAATAATATAATACACATACCCAAGCCCACTGAATTTGATCACTTGGATAAGGCTCTCAGCTACAATGTAAATATGAGAGTAGCAGAGTTAAAGGGACTTGATACCCAAATGTTGAAGCACTTCTGACTAGAAAAAGATCAGAATTTCCTAAGTATTCACAGCCCACTGTAAACGGACTTTAAGCAGCCAATCAGGATGCTAGTCCCAGGACTTGCAAGGGAGTGTGTGAAATTCAGTGAAATCTTATGAGATCACAGCAAACCAAATCATGACCTCAGCACTGCTGATGTTGATTGGCTGTTGTGTTTTTTTCCCAACTTGTAGCTGGACAGTAACTGAAGTATAACTGTTCACTGAGCACTTTCTCTGGTGAACTGAAGAAATATTGAAGTAAAATATCTTCCAATTTTACATAGAGATCTTCATGTGACAGCTTTTTACAGTTATGCTGCATTACTTGCAAGTAATTTAGCTCATGAGTATTATGTCCCTTTAACACAGCAGACTGCACAGTATAGATGTATACAGCTCTAAGGGGGTGATTTATCAAGCCCTTTCAGCAGGCTTCGCCTTCCTACGACTGCAGGTTCTCACAAGAGAACCTGCACACCGTATTTAACAAGCAGCTGTCATCAGACCGCTGCTTCCCTACCCTTTCACCACCTCTTAGGTGGCAAATTTCAATTTCCACTGTCTAGTCTGACTGAGAAGATTGACAGCTCCTGCCCACGCGTGATTGGCTGTGCGCGGGCAGGTTGCGGGATTGCACGCAAGCGCAAAATATAGCTCACGTGCAATGCTGAATTCCACCAGGGGAATTCAGGCCACCAAAGGCGGCGGACATGTTCGCGTCAGCTTGATAAGTCCCCGCCCTTAGTCTATTCTCAGAGTTGTTGGGAAAGCATTTTGTTTTGTTAGACAATGTAGTCATCTTGTAGTGATTTTTTTTTTTTTTTTTGTCTCATTTCAAAATGTATTTTTTTTTTTTTTCTAAGTCATTTTTTTGTCATACTTGTGGAGATGTGTCCACTAGTAAAGCAAAGTGCAATCAGTAACGTCAAAATTAAACTTTCAGGATTGGTGCAATTGTAAACTTTCCAATTTACTTCTATTATCCAATTTGCTATGTTCTCTTGTTATCCTTTGTTGAAAACCCTACCTATTTAGGCTCAAAAGCAGCGATGTTCCAGTGGAAGGTGGCTGCACATATATACCTGTTGTTATTGGCAAAACCTATGTGTTCAGCTTGCTCGCTCCCAGTAGTGCATTGCTGCTCCTTCAAAAAGGATAACAAGACAATAAAGAAAATTTGATAATTGAAGTAAATTGGAAAGTTGTTTAAAGTTCTATCTGAATCATGAAAGAAACATTTTGGGTTTCATGTCCCTTTAACTGCATGGGATGCATAAATGCTTTAGTAATTCCCTGCTTGTTACATCTAACCCAACAGCTTATGTGGGACATTCACGTATAAAATGAAAATGCATTTTATTATTTTCACTATTGGCTTGTATATACCTATGTACTTAAACCTCTGCAAAATTATTAAATGCATAGTTAAAGTCAGCTCCAGAGCAGCAATGAGAACTAGATGAATGCATCTATTGAGCAAATGAAGAGGCATAGGTGTGTAGCTGTTAGTCACCAACTAGCGGCCAGTGGTGCATGGCAGCCCCATAGCCATTCTAGATATGCTTTTTTTAACAAAGGATACCAAAAAATTGAAGTCAATTTAATAATAGAAGTGAATTGAAAAGTCTCTTAAAGCTGCTTTCTCTGTCTGAACAATGAAAGTTTTTTGTTTTTTTTTACGGACTGTCATGCCCCTTTAACTTGCACAGTGGTCCAGACATACTTCATGCAAGCATACAAGCTGTATGTTTTCTTTTAACTAACACCAGCAGAAGAGTTTTGTTCGTTATAGATCCTTTTTTTCCCCCACAAAAATATGGTAAACAAATAGCCTCATTCTGGGGAAACCATAGAAACAACCATTGCTGATGAAAACAAACTTGTTAACAAAATATCAGGACTACATCACAAACGTCTTTAAAAGTGATAACAGCTGGATCCCCAAACAAATGTGTAAGCACCAAATGGGAATGTAAAAAATAAACAGTTTAGAATTAAATAAGTACTGGCTCATGCATGGAATTGTAATCAGTCTAAAAGCAAACTGGACGCATTTAAACACTTTGGCTGCAGAGTAAACTTTATACTTTAAGACACGTGCTAGTGTCATCCTCCTTCAGGGTGGCTCATCGCTCATGCAGAACATATTATTCTCTACTTATTTTTATTATATTTTTTCATTATGTTTGTAGCAAAGGATATTAAACTTAAAGGGACATGATACCCAAATGTTAAAACACTTGAAAGTGATGTGGCATAGCTGTAAAAAGCTGACTAGAAAATATCACCTGATCATCTCTATGTAAAAGAGGAAGATATTTTACCTCAAAATGTCCTAAGTATTCACACACCATTGTAAAGGTCTTTAAGCAGCAAATCAGTATGCCTGTCCCGGGACTTGAAAGGGAGCGCACTCATGTTTTTTCCCTATTCAGTTTAAGGAAGTTTACTATGAAATCTCATGAGATCACAGTAAAAGAGTTCATGACCTCAGCACTGTTGATGCCGATTGGCTGCTGTTCTTTTCTTCCTTCCTTTACTATAAATATATATATATATATATATATATATATATATATATATATATATATATATATATATATATATATATATATATATATATATATATATATATATATACACACACCTGCAGCTGGGCAGTAACTGAAATAACTTTTTACAGAACACTTACTCTGGTGAGCTGAGGAAATTGTGAGGTAAAATATCTTCCTTTTTTGCATAGAACTTTTTACAGTTATGCTGCATCACTTTCAAGTTATTTAGCATATGAGTATTATGTCCCTTTAATGACAAAATAGCGCATATGCGGTAACATTATGGGGGGTTTCCATTAAGAAAGGTTTAACTAAAGCTGTTCAAACTGATTTAAAATCAAATGCATGCTTTTACACAATTGATCTTTATAAAGAGGTTACTCTCTTGCTGTTAAAAAGACATGAAACCCAATTTTTTCCTTTAATGATTCAGACAGATCATGCAATTTTAAAAAGTTACTACTCCACTAAATGTTAGATAGGGAGAAGGCGAAATTTTGTATTTGTCCTCTGCAATTTATTACCCGCCAGGGACTAGTTTATGGTAGTCAGAGGTTAAAGGGACAGTATACAATTTTCATTTAACTGCATGTAATATACACTACTATAAAGAATAATATGCCCAGATACTGATCTAAAAATCCAGTATAAAACCCTTTAAAAACTTACTTAGAAGATCCCAGTTTAGCTCTGTTGAAAAGGATAGCTGGAACACCCACTGCAAGTGGTTCTATAGCAAAAAAGCAGACACTCTTTACACAAACAGGAGCAAGCTGGTGTAGGTATACATCAGCCCGGAGGCAGAACTTTTCTTTACTTTCTGCGATGAGATTTTTTTTTAGTGAAAATTTTTCTGCAGGTCATTTTTAAATAAAATTCAATTTTAAATTAGACAGTTACACTAAGGCACCAGTTCAATTCCAGTGTGTTGGTTAACTGAAGAATAAAGCAATTTTGAATGATTTATATATAGTGCAGTAGTTGAAAATTGCATTGCAAATTAGCTGCATACAACAAAAGAAATTTTAATAAATCTGTTTCCTTTTCTCCTGGTCTAACATAGAAATGTAGTAATAAAAAGATGCAGTGCTCTTACATTTAGAATAAACAGACTGGGAAATATCTGAGAGCCAGTCAACAAGCAATGTGCTGCTGCTTTGCAGCGCTACTGCATATTTGACTGCTCACTTCAAACAGCACTTTGCCCTGGATGCACTGTGTTAAGGAAAATTGACACAGTGCAGCCAGAGCACAGCTCTGTTTGAAGAGAACTGTCTAATGTGGAGCAGCACTACAAAGTTAAAGCGCTAACAGTTCCTGCATGTGTCCTGTTCTTTCTGCAGACATGCTGCATTTTCTGCGATGACATCTCACATCACTGTATGTTCTGCCTTGGGGTACATCGGTATTCTCCTAAAACTTTGGGGCTTGGTTAGGAGTCTGAAAATCAGAGCAATGTTATTTAAATAAAATCAAAACTATACATTAAAAAAAAAACTGTATAGGCTATATAAATGGATCATCTACAAAACATTTATGCAAAGAAAAATGTAGTATATAATGTCCCTTTTAAAAGACTACTAGTCCACCAATGTTAAAGGCACAGTCTTGTCAAAGAAACTTTCATGATTCAGATAGGGAATGCAATTTTAAACAATTTACTTTTATCAAATTTGCTTTGTTCTCTTGGTAAGCTAAACCTAGGTAGACTCATATACTAATTTTGACGGCCACCTCTTATCTCAGTGCATTTTGATAGTTTTTCTACAGCTACAGTGCCCTATGCTAGTTCCTGTGTGCCATATAGATAACATTGTGTTTACTTGCATTGAGTTACCTAGGAGTCAGCACTAATTGGCTAAAATGCAAGTTTGTCAAAAGAACTGAAATAAGGAGGCAGTCTGCAGAGGCTTTGATACAAGATAATCAGAGGGGTAAAAAGCATATTAATATAACCATGTTGGTTATTCAAACCTGGGGAATGGGTAATAAAGGGGTTATCTATCTTTTTAAACAATAAAAATTCTGGAGTAGACTGTCCCTTTAAATATCCGCACATACAATTGCACTCTATCAATTTAACACACCAAACAACTTTTATTACATGACGTTTCGGGGCATTCACTCGTTCCTCAGATATATATAATACGGGTCAATCAATTGTATGCATTATGCATAAATCATAAAGACCCAAATGTGTAATATTTGAACTTTAAAAGGTGTTTCTGTACTTTTTAAAAAAGCCATTTCATATTGCAAACTTATTACATATTGTACGCTCTATCTGTGTCAAAGTTTAATTTTGACTCCCATGTCCCTTTTAAGGGTACGGTAGGTGTGCAACTTTCAATTATATGCTGAGTTAATGATACAGTTATGCTACGTTTGTATAAGTATTCATGTTTTATGATTCCTCGATTTACATAATGAAATAACAGCCACTTTGTAACACATTTTTTTTTATCTTCTTTGAAGAAAAAAAAAAGCACACCTTAAATCTGTCCACTTGACCACTAAGGGGTCGATTTATCAAAGGCTTCGCCCCCCCCCCCCCCCCCCCCCCCGACTTCAGGTTCTCACAAGGTGAGCTCCTGTCTGCATGTGCTTGGCTGTTTGCGGGCAGGGGCCGGCGTTGCACAAGAGCGCAAAATTGTGTTCTTGTGCAATGTTGAATTCCAGCATCGGAATTCAGCCCGCCAGTGGCGAACTGCGTCTGACAGCGACGCATATGTATGCGTTAGCTTGATATGTCTACCCGATGCATATGTCTGCCGTAGCTTGATAAATCTACCCCATAGTAAAAAAAAAACCTTGACTTCTATAATATACCTCACCATATAGCTGACATTTTTTATCTATTTATTTATGTGTGTATAGAGTGTGGTTTTAGGATAAAAAAGTGCTAATTTTGACCACATTGTCGACAGGAGTTCATAGCTGTGAGCCAGTTACGTGGAAGCACCCAAGGCAAGATCCTCTGTTTCTATGGCCCCCCTGGTGTGGGGAAGACCAGTATTGCTCGTTCTATTGCTCATGCCCTAAACAGGGAATACTTTCGCTTCAGTGTGGGAGGTATGACAGATGTTGCAGAGATCAAAGGTCACAGGTAATTAACCCATATAATACACAAAAAAGATGTTCTGACTGTGACATGCTTGTTGTTGAACCAACGTGTTTGTGTTTGACAATATATTGTTTTATTAACACTCTACCTGTTTCTATGGACCAGTAAAATACACTTGTTAGAGATAATAAATGATCAGTGATAAAGCTATTGGGATGTTGATACTATACAAACACATACTATTGTCAGAGTTTTAATTCTCTGTTTCAGTTGTAACTTAAAGGGACATAAAACCCCCCAAAAATATTTCATGAGTCAGATCTTATTTTAAACAAATTTCCAATTTACTTCTTTTATCCAATTAACTTCATTATCTTGGTATCCTTTATTGAATGAACAGCTATGCACTACTGGGAGCTATCTGATGACATCTGGTGAACCAATAAAAAGAGGCATTTTTGTGCAGCCACCAATCAGCAGCTAGCTCCCAGTAATGCATTGCTGCTCCTGAGCCTACCTAGATATGCATTTCAACAAAACATAAAGAATTATGCAATTTGGATAATAGAAGCAAATCGGAAAATCACATTTCCAGCTTAATGGGAGGAGAGTCCACTGCTTCATTTATTACTTGTGGGAATTAAGAACCTGGCCACCAGGAGGAGGCAAAGACACCCCAGCAAAAAGGCTTAAATACCTCCCCCACTTCCCTCATCCCCCAGTCATTCTTTGCCTTTTGTCACAGGAGGTTAGCAGAGAAGTGTCGGAAGATTCGGAGTAGTCTCTTATGGAGGGTCGTACTCTTCAAAATGGGACTGGAGTTTTAAGTAGTCCTGTCAGTCTCTCAGTGAGAGCATGGGTGAATGTTAGAGTCCGGAGATGCAGGGAGAATCTTTCTGTGAAACCATCCAGACTCAGTTTAACAGCTCCATTAGCAATCGGCATTAACTAGTTTCGCTGCCTGTTTTTCTTCTCTCTAGTCCATGTCAGGAGCAATGCTACTACCCTGTCATTTTTTAAGGGCCGTGTTCCTGTTCCACGGCGTTGATTCTGGTAAGATCGTTTCATTTATATACATATTTGATAACGCATGAAGACAGGGTCACAGTGTGGTTCCTTTTATCTTTATAGAGTTTAAGGTAATACCCTCAGAAGGGGGCTGTTGAACAAGGGGAATATTATGCATAATATTATTTATTGTGTTTGCTACTGCATTTGTGTGAGATGAGGCTCTTGTCAGTGTGGAACACAGTTCATAGAGAGAAATTGAGGCAGGCTTTTTTGGCTCGTCGTCCTCTCAAGTGCAGGGGCGGTCCTGCATGGCATGCCATGTGACCGGGTGTGGCCCCTAGAACTTCCTCTTTCTCGACCTGCGTTCGGAGGAGACGAAAGCTGTTTCTTGTAGTCCGGGTCATAGGAGGTGGTGAGTGCCCCGGCCATTGGGATATAAAGGTGCCATTTATTTTTTTATCAAGTCCGTAATAAAGGCGCAAGCTATGGAGGACTTTGATATGTTAGAGGATACTCCCTCTTTTTCTAAACCCATTAACTGTGTATATTGAGGAGGATCCAGGCGAACCGCCAATGTAACTATGTTCCACATGCTTTGACAATATTACTATTTCCAAATAAAATATTTAGTACGACTGAGCCGTCCACCTCTGAGGGTTCTCCGCCCCACGAGGTGCGTTCCCTGCATTCATCTCCGATTACACAAGCAGTTCCCCAGGGCACTACTAATCCTCCTGCGGGAGGGGCCCTTTGACCTCCAGACTTCGCCAATCAATTAGAGACGGCGGTTTCTGCGGCCATAAATGCGATGCCTCTCCCTACTAAGCGCAAGCGGAAGGTACTGCACTGCTATCCGTCTCCGGGTCTTCAACTCCACTGGATGTCTCAAACAGATTATCAGCTGAGGAGGATAACTCCGAATTATCAGAGGAACGGAATCGGCTACTTCTAGGCCTCCGTCTGTGGAGGAGCCTGATTTTAAGTTTAAGATGGAGCATTTGCGCTATCTGCTAAAAGAGGCACTTGCTACGTTGGAGGTCCAGATCCGAAACTACCGGAGGAACCTTCAATTTCTAAACTTGATAGAGTCTACGAGGACAGGGTAGTGCCCCAGGCATTCCCGGTTCCAGTCAAAATGGCTAACATTATTAAGAATGAATTGGAGAAACTTGGATCCTCCTTTTCCCCCCTCTTCTTCTTTTTAAAAAGCTTTTCCCCGTGCCAGAAGCGCAGCTTGATCTGTGGCGAACTGTCCCTACGGTGGATGGTGCTATCTCCACACTAGTTAAGAGAATGACTATTCCACTAGAGGATAGCTCCTGGTTCAAGGAACCCATGGATAAAAAGATGGAGTCCATGTTGCACAATATGTTCCAACTCACTGGGTTTGTTTTTCAGCCGGCGGCGGCAGTCGCCGCAGTGGCAGGTGTGGTCACTTCTAAATCTTGTTTGCTTTCCCTCTCTTTAAAGGGAAAGGTTCTGTTTGGCCTGTGCCTGGATTCTATTATCTCTACGGTCACGGGTAGTAAGGGTGCCTTCTTGTCTCAGGATAAGAGGGCTAAACCAAAAGAATCTACTTTTCGTCCCTTTGGTGTGGACAAGTCTCAGCGCCAGTAGCCTGCCGCTAAGTCGGAGCAATCCAAGGGATCTTGGAAGCCAGCTAACTCTTGGAGCAAGTCCAAGCAGAACAAGAAGCCTGAGGAATCCAAGTCGGCATGAAGGGGCGGCCCCCGTCATCGGATCATGTAGGGGGCAGACTATCTCTTTTTGCGGAGGCCTGGAGAAGAGACGTTATAGACCCTTGGGTTTTGGAGGTCGTATCCCAGGGTTACAGGATAGATTTCAAGTCTTATCCGCCCAGAGGCAGATTCTTCCTGTCAAACATATCTTCAAGACCAGAGGTCTGGGGTGTGTGAAGGATCTCTCATCTCTTGGAGTAATTGTCCCAGGTTCCTCTGGCAGAAGGAGGTCTGGGCTATTGGGAGGGCAGGTTTCATCCAATTCTGGACCTCAAGGCCTTAAACAAGTTCTTGTCATTCCCATCGTTCAAGATGGAGACGATCAGGTCCATTTTACCCTGGTACAAGAGGGGCAATTCATCACTATATACCTGAAGGATGCCTACCTTCACGTTCCAATCCACAGGGATCACTTCAAGTTTCTAAGGTTCGTCTCCCTGGACCAGCTTGTGGTCCTTCCATTTGGTCTGGCGACTGCCCCAAGAGTCTTCACAAAGGTTCTGGGAGTTCTACTCGCAGTAGCGAGAGCCAGAGGAATTGCAGTAACACCTTATCTGGATGATATCCTGGTCCAGGCTCTATCTTACAGTCTTGCGGAGAATCACTCGAGAGCTCTTCTCCTCCTTCAATCTCACGAGTGGAAGATAAACAAAGGAAAGAGTTCATTGGTCCCCAGCAACAGGGTGGAATTTCTGGGTACAATAATAGATTCTTCAGCCATGAAGATATTCTTGACAGATCGGAGACGTTGCAAGCTTGCGTCCAACTGTCTAGCTCTTCAGACATCTTCCAGAACATCTGTGGCCAGGTGTATGGAGGTGATTGGACTCGTGGTACCCAGCATAGATGTTGTTCCATTTAAGACCTCTTCAGCTGTGCATGTTGAGACAATGGAACGGCGTTCATTCAGATCTGTCCTAACAGATATCTCCAGTCCAGTGAGGGAGTCCCTATCTTGGTGGACTCGACCGGGACTGTTGTATCAGGGGACATCCTTTTTGATTGTGACCACGGATGCAAGTCTATCAGGATGGGGAGCTGTTTGGGGTGCCAGAAGGGCACAGGGCAGATGGAGTCGAGTCTACAAATAAATATTTTGGAACTTTGAGTGATATTCAACGCTCTTGAACTCAACGGCTTGGTCCCTTCTGATGTAGTCCCGATTCTTCAGATTCCAATCAGACAACATTACCTTGGTGGCTAACATAAACCATCGGGGGGAACGAAAAGCTCCCTAGCCATGAGGGAAGTATCTTGGATTCTGGACTGGGCAGAGACTCACAATTGTTTGCTCTCAGCGATCCACATTCCGGGTGTGGACAACTGGGAAGCGTTTTTTTGAGCAGACAGACGTTTCATCCAAGGGAATGGTCCCTCCACCCTGAGATGTTCACGGAGATCTGCAACAGATGGGGGACACCGGAGATAGATCTCATGGCGTCCAGACTCAATTGCAAGCTACCCAGATACGGGTCACGATCCAGGAATCCCCAGGCGGAACTGATAGATGCTTTGGCGGTACCCTGGGACTTCAGCCTAATTTACATATTTCCACCGTTACCTCTTCTACCTCGGGTAGTGGCCCGCATCAAGCAGGAGCAAGCTTCGGCTATTCTGATTGCTCCGTCGTGACCGTGGAGGATGTGGTTTGCGGATCTGTTGGCGATGTAGTCATCTCCGACGTGGAAGTTACCTTGTCGCAGGGATATGCTGGTTCAAGGTCCTTTTCTACATCAAAATCTCGATTCTCTGAGGCTGACTACGTGGAGATTGAACGACTAGTCTAAGCCAAGAGAGGATTTTCGGAAAAAGTGATTGACACTCTCGTTCAGGCCAGGAAGCTGGTCACTCAATGCATCTACCACAAGGTGTGGAGGACCTACTTGCCCTGGTGTGAGGAACGAGGATACCCATGGCACAAAGTCAGGGTATCCAGGATTTTGGCCTTTCTCTGGAACGGTCTGGCTAAGGGTCTTGCCGCTATTTCCCTGAGGGGACAGATCTCGGCTTTATCTGAACTGTTGCATAAGAAGCTCGCTGAGCTTCCTGATATTCCGTTCTTTGTTCAGGCGCTGGTTAGAATCAGGCCTGTCTTCAGGAACCCGGCTCCTCTTTGGAGCTTAAACTTGGTTCTTAAGGTTTTACAGAGGGCTCCGTTTGAGCCTATGCATGCTCTTGAAATTAAGGTTCTTTCATGGAAAGTCCTATTATTACTGACTATTGCATCGGCACGCAGAGCCTCTGAATTGGCGGCCTTGCAATGTGAGCCTCCCTACTTGGTGTTTCATGCTGATAAGTCTGTTCTTCGCACTGGATTGGGTTTCCTTGCTGATTCGTAACATCAATCGGGATAAAGTAGTTCCTTCTTTGTGTCCTAACCTTTCTTCTTTGAAGGAGAGGTTACTTTATAATCTGGATGTTGTTTGGGCTTTGAAGTTTTATCTTCAAGCCACGGAGTTCAGACAGACTTCGTCTTTATTTGTTGTGTATTCGTGGTAGCGCAGGGGGCAAAGGGCCTCTGCTACCTCTCTATCTTTTTGGTTGAGGAGTATGATCCGTCTGGCATATGAGACAGCGGGACACAAGCCTCCTCAGAGGATTACGGCTCACTCAACTAGAGCTGTGGCCTCTTTGGGCCTTTAAGAATGAGGCTTCTATGGAGCAGATTTGTAAGCCAGCCACTTAGTCTTCCTTGCATACTTTTGCAAAATTTTATTAATTTTGACGTTTTTGCTTCGGCGGAAGCAGCTTTTGGGAGAGAGGTTCTGCAGGCTGTGGTGCCCTCAGTATAGGGTCTGCCTCCTTTTACCCTCCCGTTTTTTTCATTCAGTGTCCTCTAGAGCAGAGGTCGCCAACCTTTTGGACCTCAGGGACCACTAAACTCACAATTTTAAATCCCATGGAGCACTAACATTTTTTTTTATTATTTAAAGGTACAAACCTGTATAATGTACAGTATATGTATGTGTGTGTGTATATATGTATGTATATATATATATATATATATATATATATATATATATATATACATATACACACACAAATATTGTACATAACTAGTATAACCATAGCTAAGTTTACATTATGGGGCATATTTATCAAGCTCCGTGGAGCTTGAGGTCCCTTTTTTCCTGTGAGCCTTCAGGCTCGCCAGAAACAGAAGTTATGAAGCAGCGGTCTAAAGACGAATACAATCGGGTTGATTGACACCCCTTCTAGCTGCTGATTGACCGTGAATCTGCAGGGGGCGGCATTGCACCAGCAGTTCACAAGAACTGCTGGTGCAATGATAAATGGCGATAGCGTATTCTGTCAGCATTTATCGATGTGCAGCGGACATGATACGTACGCTACTTCGTATTATGTCCGCTCGCACATTGTTAAATATGCTCCTATGTATATATTTACACATTTTTCAGAATTATTTTTTGGAATTGACAGAACTGAGAGAATACTTCCAAATGACAGATGAAGGGTGAGTGACAACTTTTGAGCTGGAAACAGAGAGGCAGAAAGTGGGGGGGAAAAGATTTATGTTTAAAAGGACCACAAGACTTCCAAGTCACCTCCCCAGTTAGGAATTATTCAAAACTTATTCTGATCATGGACAGACATTAGAGTCATAAATTATGTTTATATCAGAAAACTCTCAATAAGGATGTGAGCTAACCATGACTGATGTTACTGGCAATTACTATTATACTGGTGGGATATGGCTCATCTGCTGGATGGCAATTACTGGAATTCAGGTGGAATGGCTTTGAGTGCAGAAAAATTATAAGAATTAAAAAATAATTTATATTTAATTTAAAAAAAAAGAAGATGGAGGGGAGGAAGACAAACAGTGATGTAAATCCATCTGAAGAAATAAGGAAAAATACTACAAAGAGACAGGTAAAGGGAAGAAAATAAATGAAATATGAGAAAAAAATTTTTTTAAGATTTTCTTCTTTTTATATACTTTAATTCCACTATTCCAAGCCAAGACTATACCAACCTCTGCTAGCTTTAGAATGGAATCATCTTCCTCTGAGAAGCGCCGGATGGGAGGAGTTTAAAATACAATCAAGCTACGCAAGTTGCACAGTACTACGCAACGTGTATAGGGAGATGGTAATTTTACTCCTCCTCCGTTGGTTTTCACTGATGTCCAGCCAGACACTGTAGGGAATTGCGGCACAACAGGGGTGACACGATCAGAGGAGATTAATTCCTGCTTGATGGTGTCAAGGACCACCAACATCTTCTCGTGGACCACCAGTGGTCCATGAACCACTGGTTGGCGACCGCTGCTCTAGAGCTTCGGTGTTTGTTCCCACAAGTAATGAATGAAGCAGTGGACTCCTCCCATTAAGATGGAAAACATAAATTATGCTTACCTGATAATTTCATTTCCATCTGTGGAAGGAGAATCCACTGCACCCGCCCGTTTCTCCGGTGGGCGGACCTAAATTTATTATTAACCTTCTTGCACCATTTATACCATGATATTTCTCCTACTGTTCCTTGTTCCCTTGGCAGAATGACTGGGGGATGAGGGAGTGGGGGAGGTATTTAAACCTTTGGCTGGGGTGTCTTTGCCTCCTCCTGGTGGCCAGGCTCTTAATTCCCACAAGTAATGAATGAAGCAGTGGACTCTCCTCCCACAGATGGAAATTAAATTATCAGGTAAGCATAATTTACGTTTTTCTGTCTGAATCATGAAAGAATAAAGTTTTGGATTTCATGTCCCTTTTAGTATTGAAATGTTCCGTTTAGGTAGGAAACAATAGGCAACAGCAGCTTCCCTTTAAGCATGAAACCATTTAAACAGATGCCTCATCTTACTTATACCTCATTATCTGTAGTAAAGAAAACTGACTAAATGCCGTAGTAATTTGCATGATTACATGAAATGACTTTTTTGGGGGTTTCTGTAGAAAAGATAAACTAAAGAATAAAAAAAAACATCAAGCGTGTTTACTAGGCAAAGCCATTTGTCAAACTGGTAAGATGTTACAAGCAGAAATCTGGATTCCATATGGGTTCAGGAAAAGAATGTTTTAATTTTTCATTCCCTGTGAGAGATTTATTGGGCAAATGATTACACTGGTCTATATTTGTATCCCTGTGTTGTATCTTTCTTCATCTGGATTTGTATATCCTGACTCACTATCACTGGTTATAAGATTAATGAAAAATGGAATATAGTTCAAACCTGATCTGTTTTAAATACTTTATCTGTCCCAGGTTTCATCAAATATTTTATAGTATGAGTTACTGTTAACGCTAACACATATGTGAATTGGAGTTCAGTATTCTAAAATTAAAATGTTACGTATTCTTTCTTTTTTCTTTCTGGGTAGGCGAACCTATGTTGGTGCTATGCCAGGAAAAATCATTCAGTGCCTAAAGAAGACAAAGACTGAGAACCCTCTGATACTTATTGATGAGGTAAAATGTGTTGTAAAACTTACCCTGATGATTATTTCTTCTGAGACCTTTAAGTGTTGGCATTTCAGATGGGTTTTCAGTGCTCAGAATAACAACACACACACATATATATATACATACTGTACATACAATACACGGAAGGGGACTGCACTCTCAGACCGGACCGGGTACACATCCCATTACCTTGTAACATGCTCAGCCCCGGGTGCTCACTGGCACTCACAGAAAGCTGTGCTGTCCCCAGAGTCACAGGCAGTGAACCCCAGACAGTTCTGGGTGCAAGAACCATAGGGAAGATTACAAAACAAATTAATACAGTACACAGAGAAAGTCCAGCACTCACTTGCATGCTCTCAGCTAAGATTAAAAGTAAAAATGGAAGGGTTAGTTACTGCATTTAGACAAATGGGACAAGCCCAGGTACCAGGTAAGTGAGTGCTGGACTTTTATATATATATATATATATATATATATATAATGTGTGTGTGTGTTACGGGTAAAGTCAGAAATCCGGGTAATCCTGACATTACCCAAGCGGCTGGGGGTAAAGCCTGATTTAATGTAATTCCCCCATCTACACTATTTCTTTCCTAAGATATGGAGAGTCCACAACGTAATTCCAATTACTAGTGGGAATATCACTCCTGGCCAGCAGGAGGAAGCAAAGAGCATCACAGCAAAGTTGTTAAGTGTCACTCCCCTACCCATAATCCCCAGTCATTCTCTTTGCCTCTGTGGTGAAGTTTGGTGTCTGAAAAAATTAATTCCTTTTTTGGGTAGTTTCCCTGCAAGCAAGGATTTGGGGTTTAGCTGAGTCCACGTTAATCTCTTCAGTAGAGTAGTGGTTGCTTTTAAGCAGTTAGGAAGTTGTGAGGTAGTCCTTACTTTGTTTTCTAACATATTGCTGCCCTAGCTATAGAAAGCCAGAGTGGGTTACTCTGTTCTTTTTCTATAGGTCTCTGTGAGGAGTATGTGTCCTCTCACACCTTGTAAGCTGTCGTCCTGCCTGACAGCTAGATTGCAGGTAAGTGCCTTTTTTGTCTTCTAGGTATTGGAGACTGTGCACTTAATAAAGTTTGAGCAGCAACTTTTTAGAAAATTGGGACGTTATATCCTTTGTTTAGGATATTTATTAGCAGGGTGCAGCACTGGGAAATGTGACGTAGAGACTGCTAAAGTTAAGCCTTTATTTGTATTTGTGGCTCATTTATGGGGATATGTTTTGTATATTTTAAACAACCCCACTTAGATATTTTTTTAGAGGGCTTGCAGCTGCATTTTCTTCTTTGAGCATGTTTTCAGTACGCGCGCTTTACATTTTTGCTGCGCATTTACTTTGGCCGGATGGTCATGTGACCCACTCTTCCGCTTTCAAATCTGGAGTAGCGTCTTTCTTTTTTTTTGGGGGGGGGGAATTCTTTTGCTCTATATGGATATGGATCAAGAATCAGTTGCTTATGACAAATGTCTATTATGCCTAGAGGCACAGATTTTTTTTTTTGTGTATGCAATTTTATGCTGCTTGCCTAGCTAGAACTATAGAGAGTAAAACTAAGATATTGCCCTTTGAGCCCAATGTCTCTCAGGATGATGCTGTTCAGGCAATGCCACAGCTTTCTCCTCAAACGCCCCAAGCCTCAATGGCGTCACATACAGTGCCCTGCAGTTCCTCTTAGCCTCCTGGAGGAGTTTATTTGCCTGCAGATTTTGCTGCACAGGTATCTTCTGCGGTATCTGCAGCATTATCTACTTTTTCTATACTGGAAAAACGCAAGAGGAAAATTAAAAATTCAGATAGTAAGGTTTCTGTTCCACCTACTGCTACGCAGGTTGCCCTCCCTCATAAGTCTGATGAGGAGGATATGTCAGTAGCCTCTGAGGGTGAAATCTCAGATTCGGACAGTATAATTTCTTAATCTGATACTGAAAAAGTTAACTTCAGATTTAAACTTGAACACCTTTGTGTACTGTTAAAGGAGGTATTAGCTACTTTGGACGACTCTGATATTTCTGTTGTTGTCAACCCTAAGAAGTCTAGTAAACTTAATAAATACTATGATGTTCCTTTCTCTGTGGAAGTGTTTCCTGTTCCAGACCGTGTGACAGATTATTTCACAGGAATGGGAGAGACCAGGGATTCCTTTCTCCCCATCTCCCATCTTTAAAAAGATGTTTCTTGTTGCTGACGTCATTAAAGATTCATGGCGCACGGTGCCTAAAGTAGAAGGGGCTATTTCTACTCTGGCTGAGAGAACTACGATCCATATAGAGGATAGTTGCTCCTTTTAAGGACCCCATGGACAAGAAGCTGGATGCTTATTTGAAAAAAGATGTATTTTCATCAAGGACTTCAATGGCAACCTGCAGTTTGTATTGCCACAGTAGCAAGTGCCGCATCTTATTGGTGCGACGCCTTGTCTGAATCAATTTTGGTAGAGACTTTGTTGGAGGAGATCCAGGATAGGATTATTTCTATTATTCCTTTATTTCTGATGCTAACATGCAAGTTATTAGACTGGGAGCCAAGATGTCTGGCCTCACTGTCCTAGCCCGCAGGGCGTTGTGGTTAAAATCTTGGTCAGCTGATGTTACCTCCAAGTCCAAGCTTCTGGCGCTTCCTTACAAGGGTAAAACCTTGTTTGGAACTAGTCTGGCAGAAATCATTTCTGATATTACGAGTGGAAATGGGTCTTTTCTACCACAAGACAAGAAGAACAGACTTAAAGGACGTCAAAGTGATTTTCATTCCTTTCGTAACTTCAAAGGAAAGTCTTTCTCTCCCTCTGCCAAGCAGGAACAGTCCAAGTCTTCTTGGAAACCCAATCAGTCTTGGAACAAGGGGAAGCAATCTTAAGAAACCCGCAGCGGAGTCTAAGTCAGAATGAAGGGTCTGCCCCTGGTCCAGGATTGAATCAAGTGGGTGGCAGACTTTCTCTGTTTTGTCAAGTATGGATACAAGATGTCCCAGATCCTTGGGCTGTGGACATAGTATCTCAGGGTTACAAAATAGAATTCATAACTTTCCTTCCCAGGGGTAGATTTCACCTCTCAAGATTATCTGCATTCCAGGTAAAAAGAGAGGCATTCGGATCGGTCTCAGAGGATAGATCTAGACTAGTCGACAAGAGACTCTCTCTCCCGTGGTGGCATTCTCAGGGCACATGCTTCCGGATACCTTTCTGGGTAATTGTGACCACGGACGCCAGCTTGCCAGTCTGGGACTGGTTAAAGGCGCAGGGTCTATGGACTTGTGAGGAGTCTTCTCTCCCCATAAACATCTTGGAGTTGAGAGCTATTTACAGTGCTTGGATGGCTTGGCTTCAGTTGTCCTTAGCCCGGTTTCTCAGGTTCCAGTTGGACATCATCACCTCAGTGGCCATGAAGGAGGTGGCACGGATTATTCAGTGGACGGAAGTTCACAATTGTTGTCCATCTGCAATCCACATTCCTGGAGTGGACAACTGGGATTTCCTGAGCAGACAGACATTTCATCCCGGGGAGTGGGCTCTCCATCCGGAGGTGTTCTCCAGGTTAACCCTCAAATGTGGGGTGCCAAAGTTGGATCTGATGGCGTCTCGGCAGAGCGCCAAACTTCCAAGGTACGGTCAAGAGATCCGCAAGCCACCCTGATAGATGCTCTGGCGGTTCCTTGGGATTTCGGTCTAGCATACCTGTTTCCTCCGTTTGCGCTTCTTCCACGAGTCATTGCTCGTATCAAACAGGAGAGAGCGTTGGTAATTCTAATAGCTCCTGCATGGCCTCGCAGGATCTAGTATGCAGATCTAGTGAAGATGTCATCTCTTCCACCTTGGAAGTTGCCTCTGAAGAAGGATCTTCTAACTCAGGGTCATTCCTCCATCCAAATCTTGTTTTTCTGATGCTGATTGCTTGGAGAATAAACTCTTAGTTCTGTCTAAACATGGATTTTCTGAGTCGGTCATTTAAACCATGATGCAGGCTCGCAAGCCTGTTACTCGAAAAATTTACCATACGGTATGGTGTAAATACCTTAATTGATGTGAATCAAAGGGCTACTCTTGGAGTAGAGTTAGGATTCCTATAATTTTGTTTTTTCTCCAGGAAGGTCTGGAGAAATGATTGTTAGTCAGTTCTCTGAAAGGCCAGATTTCTGCATTATCTATTTTGTTACACAAGCGTCTAGCGGATGTGCCAGATGTTCAATCTTTTTGTCAGGCCCTGGTCAGAATCAGACCTGTGTTTAAACCTGTTGCTCCTCCGTGGAGCCTTAATCTTGTTCTTAAAGTTCTGCAGCAAGCTTCGTTTGAGCCAATGCATTCCATAAATATTAAGTTGGTATCTTGGAAGGTTTTGTTTCTTATTGCTATTTCTTCTGCTCTGAGAGTCTCGGAACTCTCGGCTTTGCAGTGTGATTCGCCTTACCTTATCTTTCATGCGGATAAGGCGGTTCTTCATACGAAATTGGGGTTTCTTCCTAAAGTGATTTCGGATAGAAATATATTAATCAGGAAATTGTTGTTCCTTCTCTCTGTCCTAATCCTTCTTCTCATAAGGAACGTCTGTTGCACAACTTGGATGTTGTGCATGCTCTAAAATTCTACCTACAGGCGACTAAGGATTTCCACCAGTCTTCTGCCCTGTTTGTTTGTTTCTCAGGAAAGCGTAAAGGTCAGAAAGCTACTGCTACTTCTCTTTTCCTTCTGGTTGAGAATTATAATTCGTTTTGCAACTCCTGAGAGAATTACAGTTCATTCCACTAGGACTGTCTCCTCTTCTTGGGCTTTCAAAAATGAAGCTTCTGTGGAACAGATTTGCAAGGCTAACACTTGGTCCTCTATGCATACTTTTTCCAAATTCTACAAATGTGATACTTTTGCCTCGGCTTCCGTTGTGATAAA